>NC_081413.1:639527647-639727647 GCF_030272615.1 Cryptomeria japonica
CCCTTGGAGAAGACCCCTAGAAGCCCCAAATAATGTAGATGACTCACTATTGATAATGACTCAAAAAAGCTAGAAGTAACACAACTCATAGTCCATTTCACCCATTAATTACTAAATCCAAAGGCTATAATAATTCTATGGAAGAAATGCGACTTAACCCTACCATAGTCTCTAGCCATGTCAAGTTTAATGAATGTGCTTTTTTCTTAGACACTGCCATAGAATGAATAGCCTCAATATCAATCACCAAACCATCTAGAATTTGTCTTCCAACAACAAATCCACTTTTCTCTTTCCAGACCAAAGAATGAAGCCAAGGTTTGAGCCACAATCAATTTAGTAATAATTTTATAAAGTACATTACAAAGAACAATGAGTCTAAAGTGGTCCAAACTATCATCTAAGAATAAGAACTAGGAAAGTAGAATTCAAGGCATGTAGAATTTGTTTACCATGTTGTGACTTGTGAACTAGCTCCAAAATATCAAATTTAATAGTACCCCAAACTCCTAAAATTTTTTATGGGGAATCCATCTAGACTAGGAGCTTTGCCTTTATGCGTCCCAAAAACAACCTCTCCCAATTCTGACAAAGTGATTGGCCGAACTAAAGCTTCATTCATTTCATTAGAGACTAATGAGGGAATACAATTCAAAATCAAATTCCCCATATCCCTAGTAGGAAGAGAATCCTTAGTAAACAATATTGAATATAACTGTGTAGCCTCTTGATACATCTCCCTTAGGGATTTCAGTCAAATTCTTAAAAGTTTACTAGAGAGGAAATAGAACTCCCATACCTTTGAGCTTTAAAAAAGTTATGGAAGAGAGTTGTATTTCTATTCCTTCTTAGAGCCAATAAACACGTTCTTTTTTCTTCCAAAAAATTACTCATGCTTCTCCCACTCCCTCAAGTCATTTACAACCAAAGACTCTACTCTATCAAGGACCTATTTTAAACCATGATCCTGAATTTGGCAAGTGATATCATCCAAATGCACTTGAATTTCCCTTTTAGTGATATGAAGGTTACCAAAGCTCTACTTATTCCACTATTTCAGCTTGTACTTCACAAATTACAATTTCTTAACAAATGAATACATTGTTGCACCATAAGCAAAATCACACTATCACCACCATGCATCTATCAAATATTGAAGCAAAGAGTCTTAAAGCCACATGAGTTAAAAATTAAATGAAGGATTCTTAGGAACTTGAGAGTTCATCACTAAAAATTTGGTTGACCAGTGATTAGATCCCCTCCAATCAAGAATCTTAGAAGTGGTAATCCATCTTGTTGTTCACCAAAAGTGATAACCCAAGTATACCTGCAAATCTATCTATGAGATAGCCAATCTCAATCAATGAAACACCTCAGGGCTTGGACAACATGACAAGGATATGAATCCTTCTACTCTTCAGGCTCTGCAAAACCTAGGCGGGTATACCTTTGATGCATTTAATCAGACCTATTACACACAAGACTGCATCAATCAAAAGCAGATGGATCTCAAAAGGTTCAAAAATTAAGAGATAACTACAGATGGGCTAGATCCACACTTGCAACTCAACATTTTGAATCATGAGATGGAGGGACACTTCCACATAACATAAAATATAAAAAGATATTCTGATTTTGGATTTTTAAATGGTGTTTTGACAACCTTTAAATATTACAAGAGACCAGTGCCTTATCCAGGCCACAGAGTCATGCATAAAACTGGAAGAGAAATCTCAGATGCAAGTTCTTTTCAACATTAAATTTTCATGTATCAATGCCTTACATTAATACAATCCTCTGCTCTGTCACAAAACCATACTTATATGTAGATATCCAATATGCATTCAAAATCATTAATGCTGGGTTTTAGGATTTAAATCCTTCCTTGAAGAATACCCAAAAGACAACATTACACTCTTAGAGGAATCTAAAAGAGACAACTCAAATTATCCTTGATAATATGAAATTATATGAATCTGAGTACATTTTGGAGACAATTTCATGGAAACTCACACATGCCTTGCATATGTGTGAACCTGCAAACTGAAACTAAACCTACCGTAAAGACAACACTGAAAACATAGACGAACACATTGTCATTTGCATTGATAAAAGGATGCCATCACTGGAACCTGCAATTTTGGATTTCTCCCTTGGAGCAAATCTCTCAAAAACTGGAACCTCTACAACTGAGAAGAATTGGGAATAAAAAGAGAAGGGAAGAAGATCAAATCTACAACTGAAAATATCAAATATCTTCTCTCTAACTGAATTTTACTCCCGTCCAAATTGCTTCCAAAATATCCCACATTTGTCAAAATTAACTTCATAATCAGATTCCTCATTCCGAGAGCTTTCCGAAAATATATAAAACTTTATAACTTGGCCAAAAATTGAGTCCGGGGCGAATTAATTCCCCAATGTGCACCATCATTTAAATTTTTCGAATTTTAATATAGTCAGAACTATATCATTTATTCATTTTAACTTTGATTTTTGCCTCCATTTGTGCTTTGACGCCTTGCCACGTGGCGGCCTCTGATTGGTCGATGGGGTTGATCAGACGCCACCTGGGATGACACCTCATCACCACCATGTCCTTCGCTCTGTCACTGCCACTTGGCCGCCACGTCATCGCCACTGGACGACTCTCGTTCACTTTCGCTATTTCGCGGGGTTTAAACTACGTGCATCTTCCCTTCGCGAAATAGCGCACACCGTTGAACCATCTCGAACCTGCTCACTCGTTAACCCGACCTTCCTCTGCAAAATTTTGACTATTTACCTCGGGAAGCGTGCCTACGTGAGGGCCACCTGGTCACCATCCAATCAACTCCTCCGTCGCCTCGAGAAGCATGCTCGCGCGTGGGCCTGCCTTGGGTGCCCATAGGCACCATCTGTCAAAAGCCTTTAAGGCTTTGACATTATAGTATTGTGTGGATTAGCATATAAACATTAAAAAGAACTACCTCCCAGTGCATGTGGGACAAAGCGATTAAGCCTGAAGCTTCATTTGAAGACTTCTCTGAGTGACTGCCTGGAAATTTCATTTGCTAATGCGATTTGGTTGAAAGCTTCTTATTGCCCCTCCACATTCCAAACACCATGCTTGTTAAAAACCACGCAGAGTGCATTGCCACACTATGGAGAATTTTCTATTTAACCAACCACATGCCACGCAATAGAAGGGGAGAATACTCTTGCACCTTGAATTTGAAGGTTTTGGTAGCTGCTGAGACCATGTGAGGGGGGGCGATTTGAAACCAAAATCACTCAATGCACTTAATTAAAACATTCACTACTTTGCTTAACCTCAGCGCTTCACATGCATTTGCTTGAAGCTTAAAATCCTTATGACCACTCCACAGGGGAGAAAAAGTTCCAACCGCACATCTACCTTGGGAGTCATCTGAAACCCCTTCCTCATCAGCCACAACACGTGAGGGGAGAACTACGCAGAAAGAGGGGAAGTGCGAGCAAGGAGTGTGAGGGAGGAGCCACGCTGCAGGGGGGATTCCATACACCACGCTACGATAGAGAGGGAGGTCATTGAAATTTCAATGTCTTGCCATCTTCCACATCCCTCCCAGTCTCCTACGCTGCTCCATAAGCTTCTACGCAGGGGCATTACTCAGCATTTTAATACACTCCAAAACCACGATGCAAGGAAGTCTTTGGCATCGCCTTCTCCCACCGCGCTCCATCACCAAACGCCTTTACCTTTTGCAACTCACGGCATGGGAGACGTTACAAGCCCACAACATTCGGAGGAGATAACAAGTTTGTTCTGTTTGGGGTTTCATCAACCAAAGGAATTCCACGCTGCCTTGGCCTTCATTCTAAAACACTTTTCAATGCCCTCTCCTTTAACCATGCAAGGAATTACTCAAGGTCCGGCTATACTCCATAGCCACGCTGCAGGGAGGTCTTTGGCTGGCAAGAATGTCTTTGCAACCCTTTCCTCATCTCCACGCCCAGCTGGGTCCTTTGCAAATGCCAAAGATTGTAAAATCATAGGAATGGCTCCATGATTGAATACATGGAATTCAAAGCTTCAATTGTTGAATCACCTAAATCAGGTGAGCTTACTTCAATAGAACATGCAGAGTGAGCCCACTGAGAATTTGAACACAAGACTTAAAACCAAAGTGCCTCTTATTCATCACGCCCGGACTGAATACGATATGTCCTGCAATAAGCTTCAGTTGCTCCACAAAACTTGATAGATTATTCCACGATTCCTTGAATGAATCACGATGCCTATAATCATAATATAATCAAAACCTAAAATAGGTAAGATATACCCTGCACTTGTGTGTATCTCTATGGCACCTACATCGCTTCTCATGAGAAGCTTTGTAATAGCAGCATTGGTTCTAACATATGTATTTTCTCTGATTTTGCCATATGGACAAATTGGGAGGCAACGGCCACAACCATAACAACGTTCATTAATTACTCCTGCCTTGGGAAAAACCGGAAACTTGGAAATGGAGCTAGCATTAAGAGGCACATCATTGTAATGAATTGAGCTTTCAAATGTACTTGCACCAGCAGGGCAAACTCTTTCACATGGTCTTGAACAATCAATTGGACAATCTCCTGGATCAAATTGAGCTTTGCGGAAGTGAAAATCTGTGCCATTATTAACACCGATCATTACCCAAGGCCTTCCCAAGGGTATCCTATCAACTACATATCCTGACATACATATCAATTTGCACTTGGTTTTGAACTTTTCTCGGCTCTCTCGCTGTCCAACTGGCGAATTGCAGTCGAGCTAGGTCGGGCCCCCAAAGCGGATCCGACTAAAAAAAAATTTTGTTTTCATGCGACTGATGACTGGAATGCTTCACGAACCTCAAACACATCTCTGGAAGCGATCGGCATCATTTTCGGATCACCAGACTAAATTTTGCACCCTTCAGGCGATTACGCCACAATTTTTGCATTTAATCGCGAAGACGTAATTTTCAAACCTGTCAAAACACCTTTCTGGAGCTCGTCGTCTGACAGGCGTGTACTCTAATATACAAGGATGACTTCTACCAAATGGATTCTCAAGACGAGTCCCGAGTGAAGAGATATTAATTTTCAAAAATGGCCAACTGGCTTTGTCGACACTGCGGACCTGATGAAGTCAATGTTCTGGCAACACATGATGCCTTTCTCAAAAATATCAAACGACCTCCGTAGGCTCTCAAATTCGGAACATAGGTACCTTTAAGTACATATTAAATCTTTGAATTCTCAGTTCGATCACTAGACTGACAGGATGCAAACGGTGCGCACACAAAAATGGCTACATTAACTGATATAACACTGGAAGTGGGGATAACTGAATTTGATGGCAAAATGAGCTCTTTTGAAAACCGATCAAACGGATTGGTAGAGCCTTGAAATTTGAAATGTAGCTCATCATTTATACCAACATTAGCCGAGAACAAACATTCTGACATGACGCTTACTGAGGCAACTTTTACACTTATGCGAAACAGGGCTCCGACTAGCTATCGAAACAGGGACTTGCCAAAACATACAAACTGGAAACGGATTTGGCTTCAAAAACTGAGCAAATGGATTTGTTAAGATTTGAAAATTTGCAAGCTCACTCACATTTATGCATAGAATTGAATTCACTTTTAATTTCTTCATGACGATCAACAGGGAAAAAGATGTCATCGCTCAAAGTAGGCTGCTCAATAAAATCTGCATTTGTGCCTAAAATGCACTTCCAGCTCACCCCTCAAAATGGGTACCTGGAAAACTTCTCCAAACTGAATTCTAAAAGTTGCAAATCATTGAATAGGCCAAATGAAAGGTGTGGGACATGAATCCCGAGCCTTACCCTTTGAAAATCAACTGGCTCCATTTTGCCCCCTTGCTAACTAGGCACTTCAAACTGACTTGTTTAGATGCCTTTCTGACATACAGAGCAAAATTTTGAAATGGGCCAATAAACTTGACTCAATTTTAATCAGTCCCAATAGTGGCTCTGACTGGGGATGGTTGATTGCGAGATCAACACAAGAATCCAAATATCTTTGGTTAAGCAGACCACACAAAAATGGATCATTCTTCTCTTCTCATCTCATTTCAAAAACAAGGCTTCCTTATTCTACCCAAATAGCAGGGCACCTTATTGAAAACCACACAACTGAAGCAAAGCAACTGTACAAAATATACAAACAAACTCACAACTAATCACAACTGCTCCACTTACAAACATTGACCTTTGTCAAAAATCTGATTCTCATCACTTGATACCATGATCCAAACAAAGGCACCTTCCAGTAACAACTGAGCATAGCTTTTAAAATCCACCTCTTTTGTCTCATTACTGAAACATCTAGTGTGCTTACCTCTTGTCTGATTCTGAACTTTGTAATCACACACCATTTCAACACAAGTAAAATCATGAGACAAATCACCATAGAGGCATTCCCACAAGCTGACATACCTTTCACTGTCCCACTCAACTCTATCATTTGCAAAGACATCATGATGCTGAACATGAAAAATAAAACGCTCATTCTCAACATTGCAATTTCTATCAGCACATGCTTTATTACCATTTAAATTTATAGAATGAGGGGCACTACTAACCAATTGATGCAAACAAGGAACATAAACATTACCATCCGGATGTGATACTTCACTACGTTGACCACACCTCATACTATCCTTGCTTATCAAACTAAAAACCTTTGCATTCTCAACATCCCCTTCATGGAAAAGAATGCATACCTCTGGCTGAAGCAAATCCTCAGCTGTATCTTTTTCATCCAAACTTATATCCACCTGAAACACTTTCATTTGTGGTTTTAAATGATCATCACATAATCCATGCCTCTTACTTTCATCATGAAATAATTTTTTACAACCCACGCTATTGTTGTTCGAAATTCCATCAGTATTATGGACCGGTTCATCATTTACAACGTTTGGCTGATCAGTTATCTCTTCATACAAAGGGTTAGAAAGAAAATGAAGAATCCCCTCATGAACATTATGACACTGAAGTGGCTGGTCCGTATCTATATCAGCATTGAATAGAACATTAGCAAAATTGCTAAAGACACCATCCATTCGATCATCACAATCATCTTCATCGGACAAAGAAGAAATTGAAACTTGGCTAGAACAATCATCAGTTTTCCATGTTTCACATCCATCAGATTTCATCCTATTACTATCATTCTGAAAATCAAGATAATCATACTTATCTTGGCACAACTGATCTTCTTCACCAATAGAATACTTGTCATTAGCCAAAGAAAGAAAATGAACATTGCTGCAATTTACTTCATCAAATGAGTTTTTAGCATGTTCACTAAGATTTTCTGTCATAAAACCATCTATTAGATCAACATGTTCATCAAGTATACAAGCATTCAATTCACAGTCCTTTTCTAAAGAATCCTCTTCACTATGTTGCAGAAGGTCTTCATCAACAACTCGAAGGCTCTCCAACATTTGAACCTTATTGTCCACAACTTCAAGAGCTCTTCTAAGTTCTACAATCTTCTGGACTTGCATTGCACTTTGTTGTTCCATTTGAGATTCTGTAAAAATTTGTCCATCCGTGTGTGCTACATTTTCATTGCAATCATGCACACCGCTGAAATCTTCTGAATTAACATTGTGCATAACTTTCAAAAAAGAAATATCATCATCATGATTACAAGAAGTGAAATATGAAGTGAAATCTGAAAATAGATTTACTTCATCCTCAACACAATTAAGATTATCAATATCTAAGTGAGGATCAACTATTGTTTGCACTAGACAATTCTGATTTTCATCATATGGCACATTTTCGCTTGCACAAACAGCAACACTTAGTAATCCCTTTGTATTTGGTATTTCAACATCAAATACATCAGCAACATGTAAAGATTGATGGTCATCACCATCATTATTTTCATTAATATTATCCTGAAGAGATGCATGATTCACTTGGTAGTTGGAAGCCACATAGTCAGTATAACCGGCATACAAATCAAATGGTACATATCCCTTGTATATATCAATCTCCGTATCAACATTTTCACAACACTTCCCACTGATCATTCCATCACTACTGCGAGAGACAACCGACATTAACGGCAAAGGCTCTTGACTCTCATTTAAATCTGAAACACATGCATCATAAAAGCCATTTGGAACTGCAAAGCTTGATGCACCTAGACAAGGAATGATTTGCTCAACTTCATATGGTAATCCACCATTGAAGGTGCTTTGGTATGAAACAACAACAGACACGAATCTCTTCGAGATTCCAAACTTCAAGTTATTTTCCATATCCCTAGCTGTGTTAAAGGCTCCATACAAGGTTTTGGGTTCTCTGTTTCTCAATAGGAAACCCATCTTCTCATCAAATGCACTCATATAAACATCCAGACATACTTTATCATCAAGTTTATACTTTCTGGAAATTTTGGACAAAGCTTGTGAAAATCTGATATTAAACGTTGGTACCAATTCATCTTCCCTGATTTGTATACAGGTGAATTCTTTCAGCAAGTCAAAATCACTCACCTTCTCATCGAATTGATCCATGAAATCTGAAACCAATTCTTCCCATGAGGTAATAGAATTCACTAGCAAAAAAGAGAACCAATCTCTTGCATCTTCTTTTAATGACTGAATAAACATCTTCATGCATACATCTTCTTGGCAAATTTCGAATTCTCCTATCAAATCTGAAAATCTTTTAACATGTTGACATGCTGATTCTGATTTCTACCCACTGAATATGGGCAAATACTTTCTAATTTATGTGGGTATGGGATTTGGGTAACCCGGAATATCTCTGAAATTTAGAGCAGCATAATGGTTCATGATGAAACTTCTCCTATTATACGGTTGTGACACTTCACCAGGCATGGCTCTATGTGGAAATACACAAGACTGAAAATCTTTACTGCTCATTTTTCCTACTCCCACAAATGATTATACAATCTGGAATAAAAAAACCTCAAGCAAGTATCCTTATATTGATCTATTCATAACACTGCTTGACACAAATCTTTCCTAAATTTGCATACTACGGAAGATCACATACACTGAATATTTTAGCAACATAGATATGCAAATCAATTTTGAGATCCTCTCTTTCCCTCTAGACTAGTGTTGTTCACTAAATGGGAAAACGACATTACACATTCTAATTTTCAGAGCACATATCTTTGCATTTGAAACCTCTGAAAAAATACCTGGAGATTTGCAACTGTAAACTCTTGTAGATCTGGAGATTTACTTCACACTTTAGCACGGTCTTTTATCACAGAGTCGCCACCTCTTGCATAGAGGATATTTTGAACAGCAAAACGCCACTCAACACTTATTAAATTCTTTGTTACTCCTTTGATCTTGCTGCAATCAACACTCTTCCAGGATGCTCAATACTGGTATGAACCACAGAGTTATGTGTGACTGAAATCTTTTACTGCATCTACTTTATAACACTTTTATGATGAAAGCACCATGTCTGAGCATCTGCTACTTAGATCCATCTGCATCTTAATATGATTCATAAGATTATCAACCAATCTTGTGAAAGTCCTAGAATACAATCTTCCTTCAAGCACTGGTACAGAGACTAGAGTTGCCACCCAATTATGACATTGGGGAAAAATTTGCATACAACTGCAAGAACTTCTTACAACTCTCAACAATGCATTCGCAATTACTCCTTCATAAAATATGACATGTACCTCATATCACTCTGCAGATCCAGAACAAGGAACACTTTCTAACTCATAAATTCACTTTCACACTCTGTGCATACACAATGGACAGACTGGCTGGATATGAAATTGATAGAACGAAGGATACATTCAACTTCTGACCTCATCAATCAAACATTCAGATCCATGAACTCCCCAACAGAGTCGCCATTTTTGTTGTTCACCAAAAGTGATAACCCAAGTATACCTGCAAATCTATCTATGAGATAGCCAATCTCAATCAATGAAACACCTCAGGGCTTGGACAACATGACAAGGATATGAATCCTTCTACTCTTCAGGCTCTGCAAAACCTAGGTGAGTATACCTTTGATGCATTTAATCAGACCTATTACACACAAGACTGCATCAATCAAAAGCAGATGGATCTCAAAAGGTTCAAAAATTAAGAGATAACTACAGATGGGCTAGATCCACACTTGCAACTCAACATTTTGAATCATGAGATGGAGGGACACTTCCACATAACATAAAATATAAAAAGATATTCGGATTTTGGAATTTTAAATGGTGTTTTGACAACCTTTAAATATTACGAGAGACCAGTGCCTTATCCAGGCCACAGAGTCATGCATAAAACTGGAAGAGAAATCTCAGATGCAAGTTCTTTTCAACATTAAATTTTCATGTATCAATGCCTTACATTAATACAATCCTCTGCTCTGTCACAAAACCATACTTATATGTAGATATCCAATATGCATTCAAAATCATTAATGCTGGGTTTTAGGATTTAAATCCTTCCTTGAAGAATACCCAAAAGACAACATTACACTCTTAGAGGAATCTAAAAGAGACAACTCAAATTATCCTTGATAATATGAAATTATATGAATCTGAGTACATTTTGGAGACAATTTCATGGAAACTCACACATGCCTTGCATATGTGTGAACCTACAAACTGAAACTAAACCTACAGTAAAGACAACACTGAAAACATAGACGAACACACTGTCATTTGCATTGATAAAAGGATGCCATCACTGGAACCTGCAATTTCGGATTTCTCCCTTGGAGCAAATCTCTCAAAAACTGGAACCTCTACAACTGAGAAGAATTGGGAATAAAAAGAGGAGGGAAGAAGATCAAATCTACAACTGAAAATATCAAATATCTTCTCTCTAACTGAATTTTACTCCCGGCCAAACTGCTTCCAAAATATCCTACATTTGTCAAAATTAGCTTCATAATTAGATTCCTCATTCTGAGAGCTTTCCGAAAATATATAACACTTTATACCTTGGCCAAAAATTGAGTCCTGGGTGAATTAATTCCCCAATGTGCACCATCATTTAAATTTTTCGAATTTTAATATAGTCAGAACTATATCATTTATTCAATTTAACTTTGATTTTTGTCTCCATTTGTGCTCTGACGCCTTGCCACGTGGCAACCTCTGATTGGTCGATGGGGTTGATCGAACGCCACCTGGGATGACACCTCATCACCGCCATGTCCTCCGCTCTGTCACTGCCACTTGGGCGCCATGTCATCGCCACTGGACGACTCTCGTTCACTTTCGCTATTTCGCGGGGTTTAAACTACGTGCATCTTCCCTTCGCGAAATAGCGTGCGTCGTTGATCCATCACGAACCTGCTCACTCGTTAACCCGACCTTCCTCTGCAAAATTTTGCCTATTTGCCTCGGGAAGTGTGCCTACATGAGGGCCACATGGTCACCATCCAATCAACTCCTTCATCGCCTCAGGAAGCGTGCTCACGCGTGGGCCCACCTTGGGCGCCCATAGGCACCATCTGTTAAAAGCCTTTAAGGCTTTGACATTATAGTATTGTGTGGATTAGCATATAAACATTAAAAAGAACTACCTCCCAGTGCATGTGGGACAAAGCGATTAAGCTTGGAGCTTCATTTGAAGACTTCTCTGAGTGACTGCCTGGAAATTTCATTTGCTAATGCGATTTGGTTGAAAGCTTCTTATTGCCCCTCCACATTCCAAACACCATGCTTGTTAAAAACCACGCAGAGTGCATTGCCACGTTGTGGAGGATTTTCTATTTCACCAACCACATGCCACACAATAGAAGGGGAGAATACTCTTGCACCTTGAATTTGAAGGTTTTGGCAGCTGCTGAGACCATGTGAGGGGGGGTGATTTGAAACCAAAATCACTCAATGCACTTAATTAAAACATTCACTACTTTGCTTAACCTCAGCGCTTCACATGCATTTGCTTGAAGCTTAAAATCCTTATGACCACTCCACAGGGGAGAAAAAGTTCCAACCGCACATCTACCTTGGGAGTCATCTGAAACCCCTTCCTCATCAGCCACAACACGTGAGGGGAGAACTACGCAGAAAGAGGGGAAGTGCAAGTGAGGAGTGTGAGGGAGGAGCCACGCTGCAGGGAGGATTCCATACACCACGCTACGATAGAGAGGGAGGTCATTGAAATTTCAGTGTCTTGCCATCTTCCACGTCCCTCCCAGTCTCCTACGCTGCTCCATAAGCTTCTATGCAGGGGCATTACTCAGCATTTTAATACACTCCAAAACTACGCTGCAAGGAAGTCTTTGGCATCGCCTTCTCCCACCGCGCTCCATCACCAAACGCCTTTACCTTTTGCAACTCACGGCATGGGAGACGTTACAAGCCCACAACATTCGGAGGAGATAACAAGTTTGTTCTGTTTGGGGTTACATCGACCAAAGGAATTCCACGCTGCCTTGGCCTTCATTCTAAAACACTTTTCAATGCCCTCTCCTTTAACCATGCAAGGAATTACTCAAGGTCCGGCTATACTCCATAGCCACGCTGCAGGGAGGTCTTTGGCTGGCAAGAATGTCTCTGCAACCCTTTCCTCATCTCCACGCCCAGCTGGGTCCTTTGCAAATGCCAAAGATTGTAAAATCATAGGAATGGCTCCATGATTGAATACATGGAATTCAAAGCTTCAATTGTTGAATCACCTAAATCAGGTGAGCTTACTTCAATAGAACATGCAGAGTGAGCCCACTGAGAATTTGAACACAAGACTTAAAACCAAAGTGCCTCTTATTCATCACGCCCGGACTGAATACGATATGTCCTGCAATAAGCTTCAGTTGCTCCACAAAACGTGATAGATTATTCCACGATTCCTTGAATGAATCACGATGCCTATAATCATAATATAATCAAAACCTAAAATAGGTAAGATATACCCTGCACTTGTGTGTATCTCTATGGCACCTACATTGCTTCTCATGAGAAGCTTTGTAATAGCAGCATTGGTTCTAACATATGTATTTTCTCTGATTTTGCCATATGGACAAATTGGGAGGCAACGACCACAACCATAACAACGTTCATTAATTACTCCTGCCTTGGGAAAAACTGGAAACTTGGAAATGGAGCTAGCATTAAGAGGCACATCATTGTAATGAATTGAGATTTCAAATGTACTTGCACCAGCAGGGCAAACTCTTTCACATGGTCTTGAACAATCAATTGGAAAATTCCTGGATCAAATTGAGCTTTGCGGAAGTGAAAATCTGTGCCATTATTAACACTGATCATTACCCAAGGCCTTCCCAAGGGTATCCTATCAACTACATATCCTGACATACATATCAATTTGCACTTGGTTTTGAACTTTTCTCGGCTCTCTTGCTGTCCAACTGGCGAATTGTAGTCAAGTCAGGTCGGGCCCCCAAAGCGGATCCGACTAAAAAATTTTTTTGTTTTCATGCGACTGATGACTGGAATGCTTCACGGACCTCAAACACACCTCTGGAAGTGATCGACATTGTTTTCGGATCACCAGACTGAATTTTGCACCCTTCAGGCGATTACACCACAATTTTCGCATTTAATCGCGAAGACGTAATTTTCAAACCTGTCAAAACACCTTTCTGGAGCTCGCTGTCTGACAAGCGTGTACTCTGATATACAAGGGTGACTTCTACCAAATGGCTTCTCAAGACGAGTCCCGAGTGAAGAGATATTAATTTTCAAAAATGGCCAACTGGACCTGATGAAGTCAATGTTCTGGCAACACATGATGCCTTTCTCAAAAATATCAAACGACCTCCGTAGGCTCTCAAATTTGGAACATAGATACCTTTAAGTACATATTAAATCTTTGAATTCTCAGTTCGATCACCAGACTGACAGGTTGCAAATGGTGCGCACACAAAAATGGCTACATTAACTGATATAACACTGGAAGTGCGGATAACTGAATTTGATGGCAAAATGAGCTCTTTTGAAAACCAATCAAACGGATTGGTAGAGCCTTGAAATTTGAAATGTAGCTCATCATTTATACCAACATTAGATGGAAACAAACATTTTGACATGACCCTTACTGAGGCAAATTTTACACTTATGCGAAACAGGGCTCCGACTAGCTATCGAAACAGGGACTTGCCAAAACATACAAACTGCAAATGGATTTGGCTTCAAAAACTGAGCAAATGGATTCGTTAAGATTTGAAAATTTGTGAGCTCACTGACATTTATACATAGAATTGAATCCACTTTTAATTTCTTCATGACGATCAAGAGGGAAAAAGATGTAATCACTCAAAGTCGGCTACTCAATAAAATCTGCATTTGTGCCTAAAATGCACTTCCAGCTCACCCCTCAAAATGGGTACCTGGAAAACTTCTCCAAACTGAATTCTGAAAGTTGCACATCACTGAATAGGCCAAATGAAAGGTGTGGGACATGAATCCCGAGCCTTACCCTTTGAAAATCAACTGGCTCCATTTTGCCCCGTTGCTAACTAGGCACTTCAAACTGACTTATTTAGATGCCTTTCTGACATACAGAGCAAAATTTTGAAATGGGCCTATAAACTTGACTCAATTTTAATCAGTCCCAACACATCTATCCCCAACCCAAAAGCAGGAGACAAGAGATTTGTCTAACTGCTTAGAAATGACATCATCCCCACACCTTCTATTATTCCAAATGTAGATACCATTAGTCAGTTTAACATCAATTAAATTTGAGTAGCTCAATATTCTCTCCTAAGAGTCTAATAGAGGGTTCCAACTTGGCAACTTCTCTTTTTTCTTCCAAACTAAACATAGTATTAAAGTCACAAGTTGTAATCTAAGGAAGAAAAGGAGAAAGAGACTAAACATATCTTACATGAGGCTAAAGAAATGATTTTCCAAGGAAATCAATCAAACTATAAACATTAGTAATTGGAATAATTTCACCATAATACAAATTTGAGGGTACCATGGAAATAGAGGACCAGCTAAAAATCCACCATAGTGGAGAAATCTTCCTTGGATCCCAAAAGAAAGCTACACCTCCAGAGAATCCAAGAGGCCCAATACACTAACATTGACCAATCTTGTAGATACAAGGAGTATGCTACAACATGCTATTTACTGATAACTTAATTTCCTTAATACAAATAATGATATTCACCCCCCTTACATTCCAAGAGAGAATAGTCATTAGGGAGATGGAGAGTAATGAGGGCCAATGGGTTCCACTGACACAAAATCCACCAACAACTCTCTAGCTAATTTGACTTTCTTTTAATCCTTCTTATGTCCAACCTTATAAGGTTTCTCAAGAGGAATTTTTTTTGAGATATTTTTTTTGCAAACCTATAGCTTGAGAGAGGTCACTGTATTTACTAGAATCCAAAGTTTCTTTAACCAAATATGCCAAAACTTTAGCATCTATCACATTTAGAGAACTAACTGGCTTTGATATGTCGAGACCCTTGGAAGGCAATTGAGAATCTTGCATACATCATTCTAACTTTCTTGTAAAACATCATTCTCATGGTAGAATCTCTAGAATGCAAATCAATTGGAATCCCCTCTTCCTAATCCAAAGCATCCAACACATCAAAGTGATTGAAGACCTCATCATTTTTCTTATCCTTGAAAGTTCTCTTGTAACCCCTTCCCTTATTATGAGGCTTAACAGGCATAAAACTCCCATTATCGGCAACACCTTCAAGCATAAGGGCTTTTCCTTTATCCAACTTTGGAGTAGGGGAAGAAGGAGAATCGAGTGTAAGAGAGGCATGTATAATTCTAGGGCATTTCTAACGAAGGTACCCATACTCATGACAAATATGACAATGAAAAGGAAGAGTTTCATAATCTATCTATTGAATCCAAGAAGAAGAAGTAAGACGAATTTCAATTGAGTTTGGTAAAGGATTATTCAAATCAATTTCCACACAATTATATTTCCGTCTAAAGTTGGTTGAGTTGTTCCAACTAGATTGCCAAGGAAAAGAGAAATCCTATGTAGGATATCATTTCTCCCAAACTCCAATAGAAATCATGGTAGATGCATCCATATAGGTACCCTTGTTCAGGGAGCTCCTCGATAGAGTTGAAACCCACATGTCAAGGTTTGATGAATAGACCAACTTGATTGTAAAAGTAAGGTCTTTTTTCAAAAACTTTATTCCTACTAGTCATGCATGAAAATCAACCATAAAATATTTATTTGCAACCAACATTAACTCCATATCACCTTCAATTTGCCAAGTTTGACGCATCCAAGATTCCAACATTGCCAAATAAGTTTAGATCCCCATGAATTTACAAATTAGAGCATGGTTGGTTAGGTATGAAACATCCTCCATTGTTGATTTCAGCTGGGTAACCAAAACTAGACGATCATGACTCCTCCCCAAACACCATTAACTTTCTTGAGTTTTGGTACACGACCCACATAAAAGGACTTTATGGTCCTTGCATACACACTAGGAGAGAACCTATGAGCCCCAAATTTGAAGAAGCTTGTTGCCCCTCTATTAAATAGAATACATAAGGCACTAGAAAAAACCCCCACAAAAACACTGCATCACACGCCAAAAAAACACAACCCACAAAACTGTCGAAATGTTGGAAATTTTTTTGCACAAACCCTACAACTAGAACATCCCCTTACCTTGGAAAGACCACTAAAAAACCCCTCAAGAATTACACTAAAAAACCAACTAGCAACTACACGGAACAAATCCACCAACACAAAAAGGAAGTGAAAGATATGGTGAGTAGGGAAGACCCTAGCCTGCATAACATTGTTGTTTTCATATTGGTATTTGTGTGTATATTGATTAGAAGTTGTACATGACATTTTCTTTCTTAATTTTTGAGTCAATCATTTTGTAAGGGCTATTTTATTGTTCCTTAGTTGTTGATTAGTTCTTATCTTGCAATTTTTTACTACATCTCAATTGTAACTTGTAATCTGCATTATTTCAATTAAAAAAATTATTTTAAAAAATGTACATTTAATATAATAATCTTGCTTTATGTGTTTGTATAGAAAATTTGGAACATTGCATAGAATCAAATTATTGAATGTGAAGACATGTACATAATATTTAATATTTGTAGCATAGTATTTTTAATTATATTCTTTATTTGCAATAAATTAAATAGACTTATGTCCTAGGTTTTGACGATCATTGTTGCTTGTATTTTGGCATGGAATGATAAGTAGTTGTACTTTTGTTTGTGTATTGATGACACAAATTAGGCTAAATTATAATTGACACTTTTTTATAATATCTATTGATATTTTTATATTCAAACAACAATAAGAAAAATATATTCTATTATTGAAACACATTATAACAAGCACCCTCACAACTATTAGAACATGCTCAATTATTGAATCCTCTCCCCTAACAACCTAGCATCAAATAACAATTGACGAACTTGATTCCGCTTCCACCTCACGTGTCTAATCTACTCATCAAAGACATGGAGCTAAATTGGTTCTTTAGATTGCCATCAACATTCTCACACTAGCGGTTAAAATCATTGGACTTGAAATATTTTTGTTTGACCTACAAATCTCCATAATGCTATGCTTTGGCATTCTTCATAAGATTGAATTGTATTGTGGCCATGTTTATACAATTGACAATAGACTAATTTTTTTATTGAACTGTATTGTGGCTATGTTTATACAATTTGTAGCTAGGAAATCAGAAATCATCAAAGCAAATATATATTAGTCATTAGCTCAATCACGAAAGCAAATTGCAATGATCAATCCTAACACACTCAATAAAGACATGAAAAGTAAAGCATTCAAAACTAAAAACAAAGCAAACCAAATGTAGATATGAATGCTCCTTCACGCGGCTCCATTGTCTTTCTTTCTTCTCCAAATAGCCTTTGTTTTGTGGATCTCACCTTCAAGTGCATACACCTAGTGTGAAAGCAAGATTGACATTGACACAAGAATACTCGAAACGTGATTGATTTGACAAAGTGATTAGAAATTCGATAATCTAATTATTAGATCAATAATGTGATTCAAAATGCGATCAATTGGGGATTTGATTGAAGAAATTCATCCAATTTATAGAGAAATTGGAGAAAAAGATCAAATTAGCATGAAATGGATATTAGAAGCAATTGATTTCAAAATGGGAAAAATGAGTGGAAAGAAGAAGGTTATGACACCTTCTATGTCATGAATTATGACATATTGCCAATGCAATGGTTAGAGAACTAGAATCTTATGACATCTTGCTATGTCAAGAGTATGACGCATGAGAAATTCATGCTTCCACCGAAGCACAAAAATAGGGAGAACTAGAGACAAGTTAATTAGGTGGAAATTAAATTTGACAAATTAGAAAATAGGTGGAAATTAGGAAATTGATGCAAATTAGGTAAATTAATTAATAATTTCTCATTCATTAATTAATTTACAAAAATAGGAGGAATTAATTAGCTAATTAAATAAACATTTGATTGTGACAAGAAGACTTAGGATAAATAAATAAATTATTTAACCTAGAGGGAAAATGCCAAACAAGATTAAATGAATAAATCATAAAACCTTGGAAGATGAATTAGAAATGCAAGGACGACAATTAGGTCTTGACAAAGGATAATTGACATCGATTCGATTTGATCATGATTCTGACTGACAAAGGACCAATGATGACAAACGATTTGATTGATAAATGCACCAATTGATGAGGAACAATGACAAATTGATCCAAATTGACATGATTGAGAAGGACGACAATCGATGACAAATCGATCACAAAATGACAAAATTGACAAGTTGATAAGGATCGACCAAAATCATGACTGAAAATTGCTATCGACAAGACCTAATTTGAAAGCGATAAATGAAGAACGCAGAAGAAGGACTCGATGTTCGCAAATGATAAAAACCAAGTGCGTGACATAGGAGAAATGTTAATGCAACGCAAAAACCTAAAATGAGGCAATGCACAAATGTTAAAGTATGATACCGCAAGCGTTGACCATTTTTAGGTGTCTACATTTTGCCCCTCTTTGAGACAATGCGATTTTAAGCGTTGTTTCAAAGAATAGTAATGAAAATGCCCTAGACAATGACAATGACATATGCATGCCCCCTCGAGGAATTGGCCGGAAACATCCAGAAAAGAGGCCAATTGATCGATAAGAATGATAGAAAATGATAGGTTCGAATGGATCAAACGGACTGCCAAGACTGACGGAAGAAATGTTAGTAAGAAGAAATTAGATAGAGGACAATTAGAGACGAAGAAAAACTTGCTTTTAGTAATGCACTTTGTAGGTGAGAACCTTTATTTTTATATAGCAAAATGGATGCGTAGCATCATGGCATTGAAGGTCAGAGCTGAAATGCAACCCTTTTTGCAAAAGACAGACACATCACAGACAAACAACAATCACAACAAAAAAGAAAAGGACCATGAACCATCCCGGTCACTCTAAATCACTCAGTGACATCATCGAGCAACATAGGAACATGATCGAAGATAAATCAGTAAACAGATAAGATGCACAAATTCCAACAAATCAAACAAACATCTTGATCTTCATTGTCAAAAGTTGAAAGTGCTGATAGGACGATCATGCTGTCTGGTTTCAGGACATGCGGTACCCCGTCTAAGACAGGACACAGTCTGGTTTCGAGTATACCACACCCTGTATAAGACTCATGATAATGTGCCAAGGACAAATAAATTTTGCAGTTGATTGATATGACAAGTGCGATCAGTTTGAATGTCTGGTTTGAGTAACAAGTTCATCTGTTAATGCGTGATTGCATTAAAGCACAATGTTCGATTGATTGCGAGTTATTGGATGGATGCTCAGTGATCTGTCTATGCACCAAGGGATCCTTTATTGCAAAATGCTTGTTTTTTGGATTTTAATGTTTTGAATTTTGTGTTCATTTTTTTCAGGACTTTTTATGATTTTTAGGGATTTTCATTTTTTTCAGTTTTTAGATATTTTTTCAGGACATTATTTGATTTTTTTGAAGATTTTTTCCAGGACATTTTTAAATGTTTTTGAGATTTTTTCAGGACATTTTTGAGATTTTTTTCAGGACATTTTTAAATTTTTTAAGGATTTTTTCAGGACATTTTTAAATTTTTATGAAGATTTTTTTCAAGACATTTTAAAAAAAATTTCGGATTTTTTTCAGGACATTATTTGATTTTTTTGAATTATTTCAGGACATTTTTCAATTTTTTTGATTTTATTTCAGGACATTTTTTAATTTTTATGATTTTGCCCCCAGTGTCTAGCAAGGCAAGGAATATGATAGGTGAATAAATAGGCTTTCTGAAATGATGGTGGATAGAGAGAAGACAAAGGCCTTTTATTATGGAGACAATACGGATGCAATTTTCAAGGGCTATGGTGTGATGGGACAAGAGACTGGATATGACAATGTAAAGCAGTGACATGGCATGAGGGACATGTCAAGAGGTTTTTGAAACTATGTTTAAATTTTGCGCCCTTATATCAGATCAAGATCAAAGAATGAAAAAGAGTGTATGGATAGTGATAAGATATAGATAGGATAAGCTAGACCAAGAATGGATAAGGGACATGGACTGAAGGTCGGGATTGGCTAAGGAATAGTGGCAAAAAGTTGCAATAAGACAGGGAATGTGGATGAAAAGTTATAATAAGCAAATGGATAAATGACCAAAAGCTATGATGGACTAAAAGCTGCAAACAAGATGTGTGATGCTCATGAAGATCCTCAGCCTTTTCAAGATCAAAGGTGGAAAGACGAAATGGAGATGAGGGACAATAGGATATGAAGGGTAATGACAGGGGTTCGATAGGATAGTGAAGGGCAATAGGATATGAAAGAGTAAAACCTGCCCCCAAGTGTGGTGTGCAAGAAGTTAATAGATTATGCATGACGCCTTTTTGGCAGGTTTTCATCATGGTACTTGCCCAAGGCGCCTGTTTGCCAGGTTTTCACCAGTGGACAAATTATTTTTCTTTATTTATTTTTTTTCTTTTGTCTTCTTTTTTTTGACTTTTTTGATTTTTGCAATTTTTTTTTTGTATTTTGACTTTCTCAATAGAAGATGGACACATGATAGGGGATGGAAGAAGGACACAAGCATCTTTTTTTTTTTTTTTTTTGGATAGTAGCCTTGAAATAAATGGACCATGACCTTTAAAAGTATGCTCAAAGACATTGGTAGGATAAGGACATGGAAAATGAGATGAAACTAAGGCAAGGATTTATGCAAAGGATTGGACCAAAGGGATGGAAGGATGGAAAATATGCATTGGATAATGGATGGGGTATTGGGAGAATTGGGCTTTAGTGGATGGAAATGAAGGCAAGATCGACATTGACACACACCTTGAGGGGTGATAGACTGATGGAGGAAAGACGTATTTTGGATATTGAGATTTGGATGGAGGAATAGCTTGGGATTTTGGGACATAATGGCCCAAAATGGATGAAGAAGGTGACGGAGGAACAGACTTGGAAGGTTTGGATGGAGGAATAGCAATTTTGGATGCCAATTTTGATGTTTCTTTAGGCTTTTGTGCTTTAAGGAGCTGCTTAGGGATCCACATGGTTTTTGATTTTTCATGCTTTTGTGGTTCCTTGGAGTGCATTGCTTGCATAAGGGATTTAGGAACCCATATATATTTTGACTTTGCTTTATTTTGCTCAATGGGCCTTTGTGGCCTTTTGGATATTTCTTTTTCTTTATAGATCATATTTTTCTTTGTTTTGACATGTCGATTATATTGGACATGTTGATCCTTGAATACATGTGGATTTCTAGACTTATGACTTTTATACTTGGCATCCAAATTGCTTGGAGGGGGAAAGGAATGCGTGGATGGATATGAATGAAATGGAGTTCTTTTGGATGGATGAAATTTACTCAAGGATGTGTGCCTTTGCTGACCTTGCATAGAGGATGAAGGGATATAAGGACCTAAGATGGATGGAAGGTAGGATGGGGAAGGGATATGTTTTGATTTTGAAGGAGGGATACCAACGTCTTGAGAGTGAGTTGTGTAGACATAAACCTTAAGATCTTCTTTGATATGGAGGGGTTCTTGCTTATGAAGATCTACTCCTTTGCCTTTATGAATATCTTGACTTGTAGGATACTCTTTTCTTTGGGAAGAAGACGCGAGTCCATTATGAGGTGGATATGATATGAGAGAAATAATGAGATCTTGAAGTGGATCGGATTGCACCAAAGTGGAAGAACCCATTGTGCATGTCGAGGGTTCATGAACATCTTGCACTGACACGTTAGAATCATGAAGGGGATTAGGATCATGAGGGCGATTAGGATCATGTAGTGGACATAGTTCAATGATAGGCTCTTCAAGAGATGGAATGGGAGAAATAATGGGATCATCAAAAGAAATATGATCTTGGAGTGTATATGGAGTATTAAGACAAGGAGATGGAGGAACAAGTGGATCTTGTGGAGGATTTGAAGGAATAATTTGATCTTGACAAGGAGGAAGATCATTGGAATCCTCTTTAAAGGTGTTTTTCTCTTGAATTTCAATGGGATCATCGGAAAGGATGGAAAGGATATCTTGATCTTTCTCAGGAAGTGGAATGTCAATGGGATTTGAAAGGACATTTTTTTCATGAAATGGAAGGGGATCGTTTGGGATTGGATGGACTGGGATATCTTGATCTTGCTCGGGGAATGGAGTGTCAATAGGACTTTGGATAGGATGGACAAGAATAGGGGAATCATCGTGAGTGTCTAGGAACATGGGGTCCTGGTCAACAATTGGATGGGATGATAAGGTTTCAGGATCTTGATCTTGATTTTCTTGAGGACTCATTTCTTCGTGCTCTAAATTATCCTCTTGACATGGGGTTGGAATTTCGATATGCATGGGGGATTTTGGCGAGGTATCAATGTTTTGGCATGAAGGAAATGCACTTTGAACATTTGTGATGGATTCTAGCAAGGAATCAATGCTTGAACATGAGGAAGAGGGACTTCGAATGAGGTCCTCTAAAACAGGTAATGGCAATAAAGTGCATGGTGGCATTGGGTCTTGTATTTCAGAAACATAACAAGGATGTGCATCATGAATTGGATTATCTTGGCAATCAATTATGGATAGCCCTTGAATAATGTCATCCTTGGATGTATTGTTTGATGAGGACAATATAGAAGGTTCTTGTGAAACTTCTAAAGGTGTAGGGATAGATGCCACTGGAGAGTCAATTTGTTTGCGAGGGGATGAGGCATTGCTAGACATAAGTGTATTATCTTGATCTTCCTCAATAAACTCACTTGGTAATTTCCTTAAGAGCATTGCAATAAAGCCACCTATCTTTCGAGGTTTTGACATGATTGGATCTGAAATTTGAACTTGTTTGGAAAGGAGTTGGTTTGATGTCATGTTTTGATTTTGAACTAGATGCTGATCAAATTGGTTTGACATGTTCAAAATTTGGCTTGGTGCATGTTGCAAGTTTTGTTTTTGAATGTTTTGTTGTGGTTGTTGACATTGATATGTTGATTGAACTTGCTGATGTTCCACCATTGGTTGAACTATTTGTTGACATTGTATAGTTGGTTGGACATATTGTTGAAATTGGACCATTGGTTGTGTTGGTTGAATATGTTGGACAATTGGTTGAACCATTGGTTGTGATGGTTGAAAATGTGATTGATAGTAAACACCTTCTTGTTCTTGTTGTGGAGGCACATAATGTTGAAATTGATGTTGTCTCTTTTCTTGAAATTGTTTCATCATCTCTATTTGGGAGAGGAGAGCTGGTATGTCTGATCGTTCGATAAGAGACCTTACATCAATTGGCTCAATCTTTGGATTTTGACTTGGAAATTTTTGAAACACTTTGGACATTTGTGATCTATTCTTCTTGATGTTTTTCACTCTTTGTTCCAATATCTCCTCTTCTTGAGCTAGTTTCTCCTCTAGTTTTTGTATTTGGAGACTTGTTTCATCATAAAAAGTTTGATCAATGTTGCTTTGTTGTTGGGTTGGATAGAATTGTGATTGCATTGTCGGTTGATATGTCAAACTTTGTTGCATCATTGGTGCTTGGAACCTTGTTTCAATAGACATGTCACTATGCAAATGCAATATTTTTGGAATTTTTCAAGGATAATGTATGATATGCAACTAAATGCAAACTAAATAGATGAAAATGCAATCTATGACAAGAATGCAATCTATGTTTTTGGTTGTTTTTGAAGATTTTGAAAAACTTTTTGGAATGCAAATCTAAGAAAGAGACCCTTAGGAAATTGAAATGATGTCTAGACCTCAAAGGACAAAAGGACTTAAGTGACAAAAGGACAAAATGACAAAGTCTCCCCTATATGCTTGGATACTAAGCTAGGTTTGACCAAATGATATTGATGACAAAAGGACAAAAGATTTAATAAGGTCTAGATCTCCTAACAATGACTTAGGGTTTATCAAAGATTTGGATTACTCAAGTATGACAAAACCTAGTTTTGACACTATATGCAAAGGGACAATTATTATGCCAATGACCCTAATTTGATATGATAATGACCTAAGCTTAATGAAGATACCTTGGGTATGCAAATATGAACGTAGGACAATGTCAACCTAAGGTTGAATTATGAAATGGTATTGCTCTAATGCAAGAGGACACATGCAAATGGTTGACCCTTATTGATATGCAAAGGAATATGACCTAGGTGAAACTTAACCTTGGTAATTGACAATGAACTTTGCAAAATGCAACCTAGGATGAACCTAAATGTAAGTGACATGCTTGTTGAGACAAGATTTTGAACAATGTTTGACAACCATGTTTGAAAGTGAGTTTTGAAGATTTGTTGAACCTTTGTTGGATGAATGTCTCTTGTGCTTAATCTTATGTTGGATCAATTTGTTTTGCTCTTGAAATGAGATACAATTCAACTTTTGACAAGCAAAGAAGACAAGATGTTTTAACATAGACTCAAGACAATCATGCTCATTTCCACATTTCTTATGGTAGGCAAAGACATTAGGTACTTGAGAGGTAGACTCATTATGGGATTCAAGGAGAATACATAGATGCTTGACCCCACGGGCTCCCCTCCACGACACTCACTTCTCAGGGCAGCCAAGCATCAATCCCCATGTAAATCTCCCCATGGCGAACTTAGTATCTCTTCCAAGTATCCGAATTTGTCCTTCTCAAGCAAATAGAAGGGTTTTTGGCCTCTAAAAACAAGGTGTTTAGTAAGGATTTCTGTTAAGCATTACTCCTTGATGTCACGCAAGCGTGATTGAGACATTAAGCCCACCAAGATACCAAACAAATGTAGTCACGCAAGCACGATTTAGACCAAGAGGCCCTACTTAGATGTTGATATGAGAAAGAGTTCAAGGGTCATCACTTCCCAAGTAACTGCAATTCCCACGTAACACTTCCTTCAAAGCTTTCGCTCATCAGGTATTTTTTTGTAGTGAGTTAGAATGCCAAGGAATTCTAGCCGTACTCACTTTGGGTCGTTCCCTTCTCACGATTATCACTTGCTTGCAAAAGCAAATAGTCGAGAAGGCAGGCCCTCTAAAGGTGACACACAATCAAAAACATGAGCATGGTATCGAAGATCTGGATTTCTGATCACCCTAAAAGGATGAGAGCATACTCTCCTACTCCAATGTCACACTTAACAATCAAAGCAAAAACATGTTCATTCCAACCTATTTAAAAATCACTAGGTGCCTAAAAATTAATTGCAAACACAAAGTTTAGTTGTATGTCCAAGGCAACCTGCAAAATCACCAAGTTAGACGTTTGATATGTTTGATCTTTGACTATCGAACCTGCATAAAATTCATTAGTAGTTTGTGAAATAATTCTTTGTCAAGCGTTTTGCCACAAAGCTACCAACAATGTTAGAGAATCAAGAGAAATGAATCACCATCAAAATTAATCCATAAAAGTTGTGATTCTTTGTCCTCTTAGATTAATCTATGTGAAATTTATCAAATTTACCACCCTAGATTAATCTAGATAAAATTTGCATGAATGCATGATTAATTTGCCAAGCTAAATTAATCTAGATGAAGGTTGCATGATTTTGTTTTTTGAAAATTTTGACTAGTTACAGCAGCATAATTAAAAATTTCATAACTTCCTCAATATTTATCCAAATCACAAACCGTAAAATTATCTAGAAAGGTAAAAACGTGATCTAATATACCCAGAAATTGTTTATTTTAATTCTGCACGAAATTTTTTACGTGATCAATTGATTATGACTATTTTTTTTAGAAGAAAAATCTGCAATTTCTCCACAAAAAAATCTGCAACTTCACAAAACATTCAAAAAAATATTAGATCCAAGCATGTTCACGTCGGGTTCACCAATTAATGTAGCTAGGAAATCAGAAATCATCAAAGCAAATATATATTAGTCATTAGCTCAATCACGAAAGCAAATTGCAATGATCAATCTTAACACACTCAATAAAGACATGAAAAGTAAAGCATTCAAAACTAAAAACAAAGCAAACCAAATGTAGATCTGAATGCTCCTTCACGCGGCTCCATTGTCTTTCTTTCTTCTCCAAATAGCCTTTGTTTTGTGGATCTCACCTTCAAGTGCATACACCTAGTGTGAAAGCAAGATTGACATTGACACAATAATACTCGAAACGTGATTGATTTGACAAAGTGATTAGAAATTCGATAACCTAATTATTGGATCAATAATGTGATTCAAAATGCGATCAATTGGGGATTTGATTGAAGAAATTCATCCAATTTATAGAGAAATTGGAGAAAAAGATCAAATTAGCATGAAATGGATATTAGAAGCAATTGATTTCAAAATGGGAAAAATGAGTGGAAAGAAGAAGGTTATGACACCTTCTATGTCATGAATTATGACATATTGCCAATGCAATGGTTAGAGAACTAGAATCTTATGACATCTTGCTATGTCAAGAGTATGACGCATGAGAAATTCATGCTTCCACCGAAGCACAAAAATAGGGAGAACTAGAGACAAGTTAATCAGGTGGAAATTAAATTTGACAAATTAGAAAATAGGTGGAAATTAGGAAATTGATGCAAATTAGGTAAATTAATTAATAATTTCTCATTCATTAATTAATTTACAAAAATAGGAGGAATTAATTAGCTAATTAAATAAACATTTGATTGTGACAAGAAGACTTAGGATAAATAAATAAATTATTTAACCTAGAGGGAAAATGCCAAACAAGATTAAATGAATAAATCATAAAACCTTGGAAGATGAATTAGAAATGCAAGGACGACAATTAGGTCTTGACAAAGGATAATTGACATCGATTCGATTTGATCATGATTCTGACTGACAAAGGACCAATGCTGACAAACGATTTGATTGATAAATGCACCAATTGATGAGGAACAATGACAAATTGATCCAAATTGACATGATTGAGAAGGACGACGATCGATGACAAATCGATCACAAAATGACAAAATTGACAAGTTGATAAGGATCGACCAAAATCATGACTGAAAATTGCTATCGACAAGACCTAATTTGAAAGCGATAAATGAAGAACGCGGAAGGAGGACTTGATGTTCGCAAATGATAAAAACCAAGTGCGTGACATAGGAGAAATGTTAATGCAACGCAAAAACCTAAAATGAGGCAATGCGTAAATGTTAAAGTATGATACCGCAAGCGTTGACCATTTTTAGGTGTCTACACAATTGACAATATACTAATTGTTTTATTGAATTGTATTGTGAATATGTTTATACAATTGACAATATACTAATTGTCTTATTGTTGCAATCTTTATGCATTTTTTCAATGAAAAAACAAAAAAGATTGAACTCCATTTCATAATTCAACTTTACATTTATTGAGTATTAATTGATAGGTTGTGGTGGTTGCCCATTGTGACTATTTGAATATCCTTCATTGTCTACAATGAAAATCTTCTCAAATAGCCAACTTTGGCTATTTAAATTTACTATAAATATATCTTGAAATAAACTATAAATATTTAGAAAAATAACATCTGATCAAAAGCAAAAAATCTACAAATCACAATAGAATTTTAAGCGATTTCTATGGGTTTGAATCTTTGATCCTCTTATTCTGCCTTCTCAATACTTAAAAAATATAAAATCTATTGTGTTTATTCCATAACAATGGCGATATATGGACTCAATTTGTAAGTATCTCTATTTACAATGACAAGACTCGTCATTTATGAAACATGAATCTGGTATTGCTTCTAACTTACCACCATTAAAAATATTCAATGAAGAAGGCACGGAGATGAGAGAAAAAGGTTTCGTTGAACTTGTACGGTTGCACCTATTCTACTCTTAATCTCTACCCAGAGACTTAGTAAGCTCATTAATGGAAGCTAGTGACAATTACATGCAATAAATGAGTCCGTAGTAGCCTTCAAAAATAATGACGATCCTGATAACACACCTTATTCAAATTCACATTCAAATAGTACAGCTAAATGAAGCGTATTCAAATTCACTGAACTTCACATAGTCACAACATGTGTGTGCACTAAATTTAGTGCACTGAATACTGGCGATTGATTGAGAAGTGGTCATTGATTACGAGATATCTGAAATTCCATTTGTGTATTGTGCCCCAATGCACTTGGTTGCACCAACTCCTTTCTCAAATTTTTATGTCCAAAACATGATAAACTAGATGCATATCAAGAGTTATTAATTTTATTTTATATTTACAATTATTTATATAAATAAGAAATATCATAAAGACTTAAAATCATAAAAAAGGTGTAAAAGAGAGGATCTAGTAGTTGTTTGTCTTAACTTTGTGTATCTTAGCTTCTTAAATGATACATCGGATTTTGATAAAATGTTTTTAGGTTTCTTTCTAGAACAAATGCAACTTAAGAGATTAAAGCTATTATTTCAGCTTGTGGGAATTTATGACAAACGTGAGAGGATTTGTTACATGCTCCAAGGTCCAAAAGTGATCATTTAGAGGTGTACTCATGCATAGATGCCTCGATAATCGTTCACTACCACCACCAAAAATGTTGCACAACTTCTCCAATTGTTTTTTATTAGGTTATTAGGGAGAGGGCCCTAAACCCAAACATTAAGTAGAACAACACAAAACAACCACTAGTAGCAACTAGGGGCAAATACAACACAACTAACTAACCTAATCAAAACAACAAGCAAAAAATAGGAATAACCATCTAGTAGTACTCACCATAGTCTTCTGGTAATGTCTAAAGCAGTTCAAATCATAAATAGTAGGTGTGTAGGCTATATAGTTCAGCAGAGTATCATTAAAGAAAAGCATAATAAATAACATAACATCAAAAACAAAGGAGAAACTAATTTAACTTGTTTCCAAGGATCTGCTAGTTGGTTTTCACAATCTCCAAGTTGTTGGTCTAGTTGTCTATGCTCTCTACGCAATACCCTGTTTCCCATCCCTTTTTGTTGTGTCTCTTACGTGACATTAGCTTTCATCAACATTAAATCTCTTAGCTTCCTCAAATTATTAAGACTCCATGCCACTTTTATTATTAAAATAACATGCAACCCTTTCATTTGTAATGATATTTTTAATATTCTCTAGACACTATTCAAAATTTAGAGACATTCAATTATCAAAGTGTAAAGCGGAAAAATCGAACCCTAGTCGTTCTCCCCTCTTCCAACTCCGAGGGGAGAGAAGGGAGAGTCTCTAGGGTTGATGGTTTTCACTTGGGAGACTTTACATTCAAAAGAGGGGTTGAAACCCACAAGATCCAATCCCACACAATGCAAGATTGGATGCTAAATGAGTTTCAAGGGTTAAGATAGCAAGGCTACCCTCTTTTGTAAAGAATGTTGATAGAAGAATTAAGCTAGGAATGCATAGAAAGTGAGAAAGATTCGCTCATAAACTGAGTTAGGGATATAGGATGAAGCTGTGGACCTGGAATTAGCAGTAAAATGTCGAGACGGTGCTGTCCTGCAAATTTGAGCAAAAGTTGACGGGACGATGGCGCCCGGCGTGCACACGGTCCTCCAAAAAATCCGTGAAACGAAGGGGGATCTGTTCGTCTCTGCACAAGGATTCCAGATCTTCAATTTCAGCTGCGTACCTGCAACCTACACACAGAAAAGCGAAGACGATTGGGGGGTTAGGGATTAGGGGTTTGCCTTTAGGTCAAACCCCGGTTTTGGAATTAACCAAGAAATGAGAAATGCTGTAAATGTAATGTAAAACAAGTACTAATACCTTGTTGTAAGGATGTTTGTATCCTTATATGCGAAGGTATAGATGTTGTTGTTTGTTGTATGTTGTATGTTGTAGCATGTAATGTGTTGTAAGTGATCTCCTCTTCAATGGTTGAATCCTTGTCTTGAATGCAACACTTAGCCTTGAATGGAGACTTAGAATGATCAATTGCTTGAAGGAATGCTTGAATGCTTGAATGCTTGAATGTTTGAATATCGTTTTCACCTCTTTTTCCTCCTCCCCAAATGAGAGAGGAAAAGTAGTTTATATACTTGCCAATTAGGGTTAAAAGACTGATTTTCCCGACCTTAGGCCGACCAGGAAATGTTATTTTCCAAATTGCAAACAAAAAGGCCCGATGTCCCATAGGAGACCGGGCCCAAAATAGGGCCAGGGACCAGGGTGCTGGGCGCCATGGTCCTGGGGGACTAGGGCACTGGGCGCCCTAGTGCTGAAGGACCAAGGCGCTGGGCGCTCTGGTCCCACCTCCCGGGACAGCAGGGTGCAAGGAGGATCAGGCAGGGTGCTGGAAAAATGCAGTTTTTGGTGTCGTGAGCAAGTTTTGGGGTCTCCATTCAGGTTCCGTGTTGCGTCACCATCGTGAAGACCGAAATGCAGTCGAAATTGCAAGTGTCACAATTTTAGGACGCTACATTTAGCCCCCACTTTAGCAGGAGTATAAGCGTACGCTCATACTTTCGGTAAAGTACAAGGAAACAACATTGAAAAACTTTCACCACGTCAAGGAGGCAAGATACACCAAGCCCCCAGTGGACTAAGGATCTTACGACTTCGATTGACAAAGTAAAAGGGAAGATCACGAGGGAGAACCATGACTGTCAGTAGTAAGGTTCCCTCACTATGAGTCATGCAAGAAAGATATCAAAAATTTTCAAGGCAAAGCTAAATTTGTCAAGAAATTTTCAAGTATCTTGAAAAGATATGGACGGGATGTATGCCCCCCTACGTTAAAGCGATTGCACATGCCTCACCGGGGGTGATTGCTTTAAGGTAGTGATACATATAAGAATGAGAAGGGAAAGGAGCACGTTATCACAAGGATTTAGCCCCCAAGTGTGAGATAAGCCCAAGGATAATAGACACAAAACACAAAGCACAAGGTGACTTCGCTTTCCTCGGGGTCAGTATGCTGTATGATAATTCATGTATATCATATGTATGTATGCATAATTGTTCTTCATTCCCCAATCAAGGAAGGTCACCTAGAAGAAGGGAACACATGTGTCTTTTGAGTCAACATGAGAGAGATCGAGAGATCTCAATGCTTTGCATCGTCCTCAAGTAGAAAACACTAAGGACAACAAATAGAAGAATGAGAGTAACATATAGAAGAAGTAACAAAAGAAAGGAGGAGAGAATCTGCTATGCTAATGAAACTAGTCTAGCATGTCATCTACCCCCTGATCTTGCTGATCAATGTTTTGGGAAGGTAGGAAACATGCTAGAGGAGGAACATCCAACACAGCAGATGGAGCTATCACAAGATCCAAACAAGGGCTATGTTCATATCCCAAGCCACAGTGTTCTTGTCTAGGAGCTAGGATAAGTGCTTTAGAAAATGCGTTAGATAAATGGTTATCAACATCAACAAGTTCATATTCACTATCAGAATGAACAGGAGTAACATTTGCATCATGAATAACATTTTCATCTATATCATCATCAAGATTTATGAAAATAGGATCTTTAACTCGCACAGGATCAAGACCATCATGCATCTTATGTTTAGGAGATTTCGGCTCAATCGTCGGCTAAGGAGAAAATGGAATAATGCTTGTTGAAGGTGTTTTTGGGGATTGCAAAGTTTGAGAAGCAGCTGCCTGAGCTCTAAGACGACGCTTTCGTCGGCGTTCACGTGCCGAACGATTTCATCTAGTCTTAGTAGGAAGTTGCGAAGAGTGAGGAGGAGGAATGTTCTCATCCTTATCACTTGGGTGTTTAGGTTGTGGTCTCTTAGGTTGAATAATAGGAGAAGAGGAAGGTCTCTTCTCTCTATAAAAGGAAGGAGGAGGAACTGCTCCATATAAAGGAGGAATTTTTGGTTTAGGAAGGAGACCAAGTCCATCATGACGAGGAGGTATAGGTCTACTCTTAGGAAGTTTATTAGATATAGGCATAGTCACATCCATAGGAATGGGTTGGGAGTCTTCTTGAGGAAAGACATTAGTTTTATCTTTCAAAGGAAGAACTTCCTTCTCAAGAATGATAGGAATGTCAAGTTTGGGTGTTCTAGGTTCACTTAGAGATAGGATCATATCTTTTTTCCACTTTTGATAAGATTTGAAAAGATGATCACTTCGCGGAGGAAGAGATTGGAATTGTTTAGGCCAAAAATAATCAATAGGAACGCTAGAAGTTCTTTCAGCTGGTTTAAAGAGACTATGATTGATGGTAACAACTTCACCATTATGGGGAAATTTCAAACACTTGTGAATAGGAGAAGCAATAGCTTTCATGGAAGATAGCCAAGGATAGCCTAGCTTCACACGAAATTGTTCGGATGATGGAATAATAGAAAAGTCCACATCAAGGGATTTGTTATGGACCTCAATAGGTAATGTAATAGAACCAATTGCAGGAGAAGAAAATGCATCAAATAATTTCACAATCACATCTGTTTTGTCATAGATCACTTGATTCAATTGCAAAGTAAAAAGAAATTCTTCAGTAATGACATTAACCATACAAGAAGGATCAATAAGCACTCCATGGCAAGGTGTATTTTTTACTTTTGCAACTATATATAAAGGACCATCAGGTGCCCTGATAGTTTCACTGGAATCAAAGGTGATGGAAGGTTCTTTAGGGATTTTCTGTTGCTCCACAAAGTTAATCACATTAGGAGTCATAGACACAAGATCATCAGGTGAGACAGAGGAATCAGTAGTATCAATCGCATTAGAGGTTTGAGAAGGCAATGGATCAGTAAAAATCTGAAGATTTTGGTTAGGAGGAGCTACAGATGTGTTGCCTTTATCATTCGCACCAGAAACAGAGATAGTATTATTATCAATCAAATCTTGAATTTTCCCCTTTAAAGCAAAACATTTTTCAGTATCATGCCCAGGTTGACGATGAAATTGACAAAAAGATTTGTTATCAAAATAAGGTGAAGTAATCTTTGCAGGATCAATTTGCCTTATAGGAGGAAGAGTAAGCACATTTTGTTCCAATAACTTATTCATAATACTATGCAATGATTCATTCAAAGGAGTAAACTTTCTTTCTCTCTTGAAAAACTTAGAAATAGGAGACACACCTGATGCTGCATTCACATTGTTGTTGATGATGTTTTCATTGAATTTAATGGACTCTCTGTTCGGTTTAAACTTCCCAAATGGTTGTTGACTACTATCACCCTTATCACTCGGAGCCATAGGATGTGATTGTTCCATTTGACTCACAGTCAGTTGATAATTGTGAAGAGTTGCGCACAACTGTTGGAAAGAAGTAAACTCAGAAAATAGGAGTTTTTCTCTAATGTCTTTTTGTAAATTAGAAATAAAGATTCTTTGAATATCATTGTCAGGCACTGGAAAGGAAATTTGAGCATACAAATGCTTATATCTACCAATGAAATCAGTCACTTTTTCTTTAACACCTTGTTTACAATGCATTAAATCAATCAAAGTAACTTTAGGACTTATATTGTTTTGAAATTGTTGAATGAAAGCATTTGCAAGTTGTTCGAAAGAAGTAATAGAATAGGAAGGCAACGAGAAATACCATTGTAGGGCTTTGTCTCTTAATGTTCTAGTAAACAGTTTTGCAAGCAACCTTTGGTCATAAGCAAAATCAGTACATATTGTTTGAAAGGTCTTAACATGTGTTAGAGGATCACCCTTACCATTATAAAGCTCCAAATGCGGAATTTCAACATGTTTAGGGGGAATAGCTCGAACAATGTCAAGAGAAAGTGGACTCACAACATCAAATGTGGGCACACTAAACTTATATTGATTCATAGAGGCAATTTGTTGCTGTAAAGAAGAGACAGTTTGTGCAAGATTGTTAATGGTCGCTTCAGTCGAAGAATTCATATTAGACGTGTTAGATTGTGATGGAGGTGTTATGTTATTGAAAGAAGGTAGAGAGTAAGGTGGTGGGACACTATGATAGTTAGTCATAGGAGATGATTGGAAAGGAGGAACACTACAAGGAGGAATGGAAGGGTTAAATGAATTGCCCCCTTGCGTCATGTTCATTTGTGGTGATATAATAGGAACACTCATTGAAGGAATGAATGAAGAAGTTGGATTGAATGAAGGAAGAGGGTTAATTGAAGAAGAGGGATTTCCCCCATGATTAGTGATCATAGGAGGAATGTCTTGTGTTGAAGTAGTCATTATGTTTGATGTAAAAGTAGGTATACTAGCAATAGGAGTCGTCAAAGGAATAGAATGATTGTCTTGAGAAGGAGGTTGTGTATAACCTAAGGTTTCGGCACAACTTTTCATAGGCATCACATTTGAATCCACAATGTGTGCAATACCACGCAAAATATCAATTCCATTCTTATCACTTTGAAGCATACGTTTTAGACCCTCAATTAAAGGAAGAGCTTGACTATCAGGGTATTCTTGAGACATCCACTGTCGAAAATCGTCAAATTGGTTATCCAATTTTGAAAGTTGTTCTACAGAGACCTCATGGAGAGCTTCTTCATCATTAAGAGGATTAGAGGAATTACCCATGTCCTCGTTAAAAAGACCATTCAAATTAGGTTCCATCTCCTCAGTAATTAAACCTTGGAAAGACTTAATTCTAAGGCTTCGTCTAACGGGAATAGTGTAAGTAGGGCTTATTGTTGTAAAACTCATGCACTAAAGAAAGAGAGAAGATTTTGAATTTTAGAGGTAGCAAATTTCAGTAAAACCAGCCAATCTTCTAGATTTAAGCTGTTAAATGCAATCAGGACAATTTCCCGAAATTTCGAAAAAAATGTCCGGGACCGTGGCGCTCGGGGTGCACACGGTCCTCGCAACTTTTTTCGAAATTTGCAGGGATGAAAGTTATGATGATTTTACAGATAACCTGAAAAAATTGAGTGATTTTACGATCTGTAGATAGGCCAAATTAAAGTTGCAATCTCAAAATTGAACCCTACCAAGATTGTCGAAAAATGCAAAATTTGAATTTTGAAAAAGAGAGGGAAACTGAAATTTTGAATTTTATGATTTTAGAGGGAATACCAAAAGCAATGCAAGTTTTAAAATTTGAAGGTTGACTCAATTTCACGCAAAATTCAATTCTGAAAGCGGAAATCAAAGTTGTTGTAATTAAGCACTTAATTTCAAAAGTCACAAATTGCAAAAATTTGAATAAATCACTGAAATTTCGAATGAATGATAACACACTTTTCAGATTTAGGACTGTAAGAAACACAATTTTGACACAAATTTCAATTTCAACAATTTTTGAATGATTAGAAGCCTCAATCCAAGCAATCGCTAGACCAACTTTGACTGTAATTTTGAAGGTGTTAAAATTGATAAAATCAGCCAAAATTCTGGATTTTAGCAGGAAAATACAGTAAGATCTCGCTCCCGAAATTTCGGAAAAAATGTCAGGGACGATGGCGCTCGGAGTGCACACGGTCCTCACAAATTTTTTCCAAATTTTCAGGGATGAAAGATATTATGATTTTATTGCGGAATCCAAAGTTACAGCTGATTTGGAGATGTTTTGATCAGTGAAATTGTTGGACAAAGGTTGAATCAAGAGGGTTTCAAAAATTAGGGTTTTGACACTTAACCACTTAATTTTCAAAATTAAAGCACAAATATGAATTGATAATTTGTAATAGAAGGGTAGATATGAAACAAGCATTAACAATTAAACATTCCACAAGTTTAATTACTAAAAACAAAATTTTAGGGTTTTTATGCAATTAGCCTCTAAAATTTGCAAAAGATCAAACATGGAAATGCAATTAAGGAAGCAAATTTTCAGATCTAACTATGAATAATCAGAAAGGATGTTCACGTCGGGTTCACCAAAATGTAAAGTGGAAAAATCGAACCCTAGTCGTTCTCCCCTCTTCCAACTCTGAGGGGAGAGAAGGGAGAGTCTCTAGGGTTGATGGTTTTCACTTGGGAGACTTTCCATTCAAAAGAGGGGTTGAAACCCACAAGATCCAATCCCACACAATGCAAGATTGGATGCTAAATGAGTTTCAAGGGTTAAGACAGCAAGGCTACCCTCTTTTGTAAAGAATGTTGATAGAAGAATTAAGCTAGGAATGCATAGAAAGTGAGAAAGATTCGCTCATAAACTGAGTTAGGGATATAGGATGAATCTGCGGACCTGGAATTAGCAGTAAAATGTCGAGACGGTGCTGTCTTGCAAATTTGAGCAAAAGTTGATGGGACGATGGCGCCCGGCGTGCACACGGTCCTCCGAAAAATCTGCGAAACGAAGGGGGATCTGTTTGTCTCTGCACAAGGATTCCAGATCTTCAATTTCAGCCGCGTACCTGCAACCTACACACAAAAAAATGAAGACGATTGGGGGGTTAGGGATTAGGGGTTTGCCTTTAGGTCAAACCCCGGTTTTGGAATTAACCAAGAAATGAGAAATGCTGTAAATGTAATGTAAAACAAGTACTAATACTTTGTTGTAAGGATGTTTGTATCCTTATATGCGAAGGTATAGATGTTGTTGTTTGTTGTATGTTGTATGTTGTAGCATGTAATGTGTTGTAAGTGATCTCCTCTTCAATGGTTGAATCCTTGTCTTGAATGCAACACTTAGCCTTGAATGGAGACTTAGAATGATCAATTGCTTGAAGGAATGCTTGAATGCTTGAATGCTTGAATGTTTGAATATCGTTTTCACCTCTTTTTCCTCCTCCCCAAATGAGAGAGGAAAAGTAGTTTATATACTTGCCAATTAGGGTTAAAAGACTGATTTTCCCGACCTTAGGCCGACCAGGAAATGTTATTTTCCAAATTGCAAACAAAAAGGCCCGAAGTCCCATAGGAGACCGGGCCCAAAATAGGGCCAGGGACCAAGGCGCTGGGCGCCATGGTCCTGGGGGACTAGGGCGCTAGGCGCCATGGTCCTGGGGGACCAGGGCACTGGGCGCCCTAGTCCTGAAGGACTAGGGCATTGGGCGCTCTGGTCCCACCTCCCGGGACAACAGGGTGCAAGGAGGATCAGGCAGGGTGCTGGAAAAATGCAGTTTTTGGTGTCGTGAGCAAGTTTCGGGGTCTCCATTCAGGTTCCGTGTTGCGTCGCCATTGTGAAGACCGAAATGCAGTCGAAATTGCAAGTGTCGCAATTTTAGGACGCTACACAAAGTTAAGCACCTAGTTTGACACTCCATCTGCCAATTTATTAAACTCTCTAAACACATGGGCGATTTTAACCTCTGAAAAGAACCTTAAGATAAGTTTGTTGTTGACTTGGTGGTTAGCACCTCCTTTAGGGTTCGCAACATGGCTTAACCGCCTCCCGTGGATCTGGGTGAGTCCAGCGTTTGTCGCGAGCGTTGATAGCTCGAGCTTTTGGTGCAATGGAAAACATACCTACAATTGGTATCAGAGCGTTGGGTTACAGGTTCGAATCCTAGGAGGCCTCCTTCATTCTGTTAGTGTGGAACCCTCAGTTGGTGCTAAGGGGGAGATTGTTGACTTCGTCAGCACCTCCTTCAGGATTCGTGACACATGCTTCCTCTCGCCTCCTGTGGATCCTTGTCTCTGGTCGCTCTCTCATATTAGAGCCTTGGGTCACCGGTTTGAATCTCAGGAGGTCTCCTTCATTCCATCGGTACAGAACCCTCAATCGGTGTTGAGGGGGAGATTGTTGACTTGGTGGACATCTCTTCCTTCGAGGTTCACGACATGCTTAACCACCTCCCGTGGATCTGGGTAATTTTGAATTTTGTTGCGAGCGCTGATAGCTTGAGCTTTTGGCACAATGGCAAACATACCTACATTTGTTGTCATCCATAATATTCTTGATGTTCCATGGGTAGCTAGCTTTTCCTTTAAGGATGTCTATAATTAGCTTTGAATCCCCCTTTAGGAATATAGGTCTTGACAATATTACGAGTGCCGACATCGAACTTCTTACCATAACATTCTATCAGCCTCCCTTTATTATCTCTTAAAGCCCCCCCCTCAACCCCAAAGATTCTAGGGTTACCTTTAGAGCAACCGTTGAAATTGCATTTGATCCATCCCACATCAGGCGGAACCCAAACACTTGTGCTTCTTTGGATGATTTTGTGCCAATTAATTTTAAATAAGTCTTGGTTTATCTCCCATAGTTGTTTCACCCTTGGTTCAACAAGAGTTGTTTGTTTCTTTGAGAATCCAATTGTTATTTCTACACACACACACATCTACATATACATGTACACACATGCATACATATACATATATGTATGTACATGTATATGTACATGTATATATATGTGTTTATGCCTCAATACCCATGTGTAGACATCCAATAATCATGCACTACCACCACCAAAAATTTGCACTTCTTTGATTGTTATTCCTAAACACACACACACACACACACATGTACATGTATGCATGTATGTATGTATGTATGTATGTGTACACATACATACATACATACATACATGCATGCATATATATGTGTGTGTATATACATATGTACATGAATATACACACACATATATGTATATATATGTGTGTGTGTGTGTGTGTATGCACACACATACATACACATACATGCACATATAGGTTCATGGTGTCATGTTTTTTGGTTCCAAACACCGCATTAGGGATGTGTATTGGCACAAACCATACTTCTATTAATATCCACTTTAAAATTTTGAAGTTTAAATACTGAATTATTTATATGCCCATTTCCCAACCAGACTTTTCATTGTAATATTTTTTTTAGCACGCTTCCTTCATGGTCATTGTACTCCCCATCATTCTAGAAGTTTGTAGAATCCTTTGTAGTCAATTGAAGGTGTTCACATGGACATTCTGGGTAATGTCTTCCATTATCTATCCTTTCAATTTGCATTGAATGTATTGGTTTTGCTTTGTGATTTCTTTGGAGCGTTCATTTTCCAAACATTTAACCATGTGACTTCCATCATTCCTCCAACTAAATTTTTTGCTCTTCCAATATTCATATCTTTCTCCTACATTGTATAGACAACTTTTATTTTGTTTTTTTCAAATATGAGTTAAAAATGAAAATTTTAAATTATATATGGTTTCATGAAGTTGTATATATTGAGGGTTATTACACAAAAACCTTATACACACACACACACACACACACACACACACACACACACACATATATATGTACACCCATACACACACACATATATGTACACACACACACACACACACACACACACATATATATATACACACACACATATATGTGTATACATATATGTGTGTGTAGAATATATATAATATTCATTTGATTAAAAATACACTAGCCATCAGTTAATTAAATTAATATTTAATTAATTCATCTTCAAACATTCTCCTATTAATTAAATAAATTATTCAATTTATTTTAATAAATTCACTATACCAAATTCACAATCAATTAAATGAATAAAAGCTATTTATTTAATTAAATCACTTTTTCCTCTTTTAAATAAATTAACATTTATTTAAATCATTAAACCCCCCCCCACTTGCATTTTCCTACAAATGCAACTTGCACACACAAATTGAAATAAATGAATTTTATTTTAATTAAAATCTTATTTTCTCCCACCAAATCCACTTGCAATCCTAACCCCCTTCTAGATTCTTCTAAGCCCTTCCTAATTAGCCTAATCCATCCCCTAATTATTGTCATATTCCTAAGCAACTTGGAGTCACTTCTCAAAGACTTCAAAAGTCTTTGAAAAGCATTAAATGCTTTATGTGTTCAACAATTTAACCTCCAAAGTCTTCTAAAACCACTAATGGCTCTTACATGACCATTAATGACTCTTACATAACCATTTATGGTTATTTCAACTTGCACTCATGTGTCTCCTCAAACATTTATTGTTTTGACCATGGTTATCCTTTTTTCTTTTGCACAAGAATTTATCCATTGGATAAAAGCTTTATTCTTTGAATAAACAGTTTATTCATTCAACTAACCTTGACCTTAACTCCCAAGGTCATGTCAAACATTTAATGCTTATTCCCTCTCCTCTCAACCTATCTCACATGGACACTTGTCATCCTGGGATTGGGTTGAAAGCCCTCACATGGATTGAAAATCATTCAATCTTGACCCTTGTTGAGATTACTCAATCTCAACCATCCATTGCTCCATTTTTCCTATAAATAGAGCTCACATTCCTCATTTTCAAATCCTCAAGCCTCAAGCATTTAGCATTCATAGCCATAATCCTAAAAACTTGTATGCATTTAAGCTATAGGCATTTTGAGAGAGCATTTTAGCATAATCAACCAATATCTTGTCATTTTGGATAAAATAAATCATTTTAATATCAATAGTATAGTATTAGTTTTTTATTTATATTTAGAGCAAATACTTCAATCTCAAACCTCCATAAGCATCCATAGTGCAAAAAACTGTTGAGAGCTACACTATTTTGGAACTTGGGGAGGAGAGGAACAAAGGAGAAGGAGCCAAGAGCATGTTAGGAGGCATTTGGAGATGCCTCATCATATTTACTTTCGTAGTTAAATATTCTCTCATGTTTTTGGCATCTCTTTTGACATACCTGTTTAGATTAGTTTTTGATTGATTAACACTAACGGTTTCTTGTGTGTTGTGTGTTATTTATCATTGACTAACCTTGTCCATTTTGCAGTGCATCATTTGGTGAACCCGACGTGAACCCAGGCACCCAAAAACTATTTATTTTTTACCAATAACATGTTTGAATGTTGAATTTGACACACAGGTTGTGCTTTAGCGCTATTGATCACATTGTAGCGCTATTGCAACTTATTGTTCTAGTGCTATTGTTCTTACAATAGCACTATTGTACCAAGTTTAACGCTATTGACATTGTTTGAGCACTTTTGAACTTGTTTTGGTGCTATTGATCATGTTTGAGTGCTTTTGTCTTCCCTGTCATTTTTCTTCTTTTAGCGTGTTTGTGTTAAATAGTGCTTCTATTTAAATACAGAGTAGCGCTATTGTAATAGAACGTTGTAAAAATGACCCTGTAATCGAAAAAAGAAAAATTCTTAGGCTTGTGGAAGCCCACCATAGGTTTGGTTTTTACTAACTATTTGTCTCTTGTGCAGGTCTAAAAACCAACCTCCTTAAAAATCAAACACTTCTTTTTGGTGTCTTAAAATTGAACAACACAAAATTTGCTTTCTTGCAAGCTTAGGATCAAAATTTGTGTTTGCTACTCTAAAATTGAACAAAACAACTTTATTTATTGCAAGTTTAGGCTTAACTTTTCATTTGGTGCTTAAAATCAACAAAACAAATTCATTTCTAGCATAAAAAACTTAAGCAAAAATTTACAATCCACACTTCAATTTTTGGTGCAATTAAAATTCACAATCAACTCGTCTCATTTTTGGCAAAGCGATTTTACTTCATGCAAACGTGTTTTGCATTAAGTTGACCAGGATTTTCAAATTCTAGTTTACTCAAACCTTTGCATTTGAGATTAAAAATAACACCATGATTGTTGGAGCAACATCTCCAAATAGTTAGAACACATTGCAATGGCAAGTTAAAAAGAACAAGTGTTTTTCATGCTTGACACACTTGTGCAAAAAGTTGGTCGAGTGGTCCTACTACTAACACACATTATCCTCTCCCTTGGCTTTCGTGGTCTCAGGTGCAAGAGAAAAGTGTTAGTAACACTCAAATTTTTTTCTGTTTAAGAGAGTCCGGCCAAGAGACACATCACTCTTGGGAATGACCTCGTGTGGTAAATCCTTCGAGCTGCTATAGAAATCAGGTGAGAGCGAAAGCTGTAGCCTTGGGTATAGCTATTCCTACAGTGTAATTGGCCGAAAGGACAAATGGGCCCCACCACTGGTTACAAGGCTCTCAAGTGAGTCACTGCAGAATGAACTTATGTCCAAAAACATCGAAAATTACTAAACACCTTTAAGTAGAAGCCCACATGTTCTATTGATTAAGAATATTTGTGATATAATTTAGTGCAAGAGCATAGATGGTTTTGCTCCCAAGATACTCACCATACATATTTCCTTGAGTAGAAACATAGCTTTTTGAAAAGTCACTTGTGACTTGATAAAAGTGGTGACTCCCCCATCATAGGGATCATCTATTTGTTATGCTCGTGCAAGACTTAGTATATCACATCCTTACCTGCCACGACGGGATTCATAAGGTATGTAATACCAAAGTCGAAGAAATATCAAGATGTGGGCTAAATTTATCACAACTGGCCATTTGACCTTAGGGATAAAAAGTGTTTGAAGTGTTTTCGTTTAGTCAGGACCAAGTGCAAATTGAGCCGACTTCAGGCTTTGGAAATACACCTTAAAAATACATCTAAAGGGAAGAGTCATAAAAAGTCCAAAGATTGGGTTGATCTAGACCCATACTTATTTGTGTCTTTTGAGGCAACATTCTTGTGTTTGTGTGCTTGCTTTGTTTTCTTGTCAAAGAAAAATAAAAAATCAGTGTCCAAAACCAAGTATTCATCCAACACAAAACATTTTCAGAACACAAAAGATCAAAAACAAAGAGAAAGAGTATCAAATTTTATGACCATTCTTCATATCTTGAGAAAGAAGAATATTCATCAACATGTCAACTTGAAAAGAAGACCATTAAGCTCAAAGGATTTAATCAAAAGGAGGAAATTATTCTATCTCAATAGACAAATATTTGTCTCTAATAGAACCTTCTTACGTCACATGTGTCTTTACCTTCAAGGAAAATCAAACGAATTTGATCAAGAGTCATTAAACCACAGAGCTTTTATGCAATATAGAGCTTTGAGTTATCACAAACACCAAGGAGGCAAGATCAACCCCGACTTCTTTCCAGAAATTTGTATCACATACAATGTAGCTCGAGAAATGCCACCAACACCTGAAAGAGAAGAGATAGAATTTATCCCATATGTGACACAAAGCTTTTATTGAAGTTAAAGCATTTTTCACCTTCACATCATCACTTCATTTCAACTCTCAAAACATTAAGAGGTTCCTGTCCCAAGTTCTCTTTAGATATTGCTTGAATCAAACACAACAAATCACTTTTAGATTGTTTCTACTTCTAGGATAAGCTCATCCTAAAGAAGCATATCTACGCAGGTTAAAACTAGTCTATGAGTGAATCCTCTCATTACTAGGTAGTTAAGTCTGTAACACATCTCAGATTTCTCTACACCTTATCACATCAAACTTTGTCAAAAACAACAAGCAATTCAAGAAAGAACTTTGGTAAACATCTACCTTTAAAGTGCTAGAGATCCATATGCAAAACACCACAACAAAAATCAATCTCTCATTTCATCAACAACTCATCATCATTTTCACCCAACTTCAACAAAAACATGTAAACAAAATGGCTCACACCCGATCACACTCAAGGCAATGAGAAGTAGAAATTGAAGAAGAAGAGGAGGAAAATATCAATGAATTTCAAGAAGCGCTTGGAGGAAATGCAAATGACGAAAACCCCAGTACTCCTACTCCTGCAACAATAGAAAGGGCCTAGCATAACCCTCTCTTTAACAGACTTTTTGACGAAATACTCAGGAGCAATGCGGATGCTCACTTTTTAAAGCTCGCTCAAGAAGGAGCCAAACTCCCCTCTGACTTTGATCTTGCCCAATTAAGACAAGATTCAGAATGACAAAGTCGCCATGAAGAAGAAAGAGGTAGAGATCCCATCAGATATAACATTCCTCGAGGTAACCCACCACCTCTTCCTCCAAATAAAATAGAGATGTTGCGGAAACAAGTTGAAAATCTCGCCCAACAACTTCATAGTGGTGTAAAGACTAACCAATTCTCACTCAATGACATCTGTCCCTATCCCTTTGATAGGAATCTTATATGCCACCCTTTCCACAAGGATTCAAAACACCCAAATTCGAAAAATATAGAGGAAAGGGAGATCCTCGCGATCATGTCAGAGAATTTCATTCAGCTTGCCTCGAAGTGGCATATGAGGACACATACCTAATGCAACTTTTTCCCCAAAGCTTGAGAGGAACAACCACATCATGGTTTTCCCGGCTACCAGGTGGCATTAGGACCTTTGAAGAACTAATTTAGAAGTTCTTGGCACATTACTCTCATAACATTGAACGCGACATCACCATGGCTGATCTGTGCAACACTAAACAAAAACCAGGTGAACCATTCTCAGTATTCCTGCAATGATGGCGTCAAATGTCTAGCAGACGTTCTCTTCAGTTACCTGAACGAGAACTAGTGGAAATATTCATTTCCAACTTAAACGAAGAAATGGAGTTTCACCTGGATGTCAAAGACACAGAATCTTTTAATGACATGATCACTAAGGGTTTGAAATGTGAGCAGGCCCTCATCAAGAAAGGACTTATCAAAATCTATAATGAACCAAAGGATGGTCCTCGCCCGCTCTTCAATAGTGACAAACCAAACTTCTGGAACAAAAACAAGAATATCGTCAACGATGGGGTTGTGGATGCAAGAACTATCAGAAGTGCTCAACCTGTGGTTAGATTTGCAGGACAAAATCCTCCACCCAAGACTAACACAGTTGCTCCTCAAAATCAAGGATGCATCACATATCAAGATGAACCCAAACCGCATCAACAAAAACAAAAAGGAAACATATACTCCCTTAGGGGAACCCATCGAAACTGTGTTACGTCAGTTGATTTCTCAAAATCTGATCACTTTACCTAGAACATCAAATTATGAACCTCAAGTCAAACCTACAAGGTGGAGAGATACTGAACACTGTGATTTCCATCAAGGAAAAGGACATAAGACAAGTAATTGTCATAGATTGAAAGATCTTATTCAGGATCTCATTGACCAAGGTGAAATTGAAATTGAAGGACATGACCCAAAAACAACAAACAATGATCATCTGATGTTCAAAAATCCACTTCCATCACAAGATCAAAGGGGTCCTTCCACTTCCAGGAGAGGCACTGATACCACTGATTATACACAGGCTACGTATAATTATACTGTAAATCACCTGTATGATGGCAGTGAACAAATTGCAACTATAACCATCAAAAATCCCAACTCCAATTGGAATGTTGTTACACGTTGTGACAAGGTTACCATAAAAGCAGCTCCACAAGGCACCACTTCCATACTAAAGCAGTACAATCTTGTGGAACAATTAGACAAAACGCTTGCGCTTATATCCATTTTAGAGCTATTACGCCTATCTCCATCTCATAAAACAATCTTGGATCAAGCTCTCCAAGAAGCGTCAGTCCCTGCTAACCTGAATACAGACCAATTTCAAGCCATGGTTGGAAGTCTAAAGTCATCACCTTGTCTCACTTTTTCCAAAAGTGACAACTCTTCCTTCCAGCAACCTCATAACGCTTCGCTACACATTGAAGGCTTTATCAACCAGCATAGAATCAAGCAAGTCTTGATCGATAATGGAGCAGGCCTGAATATTTGTACACTCCAATTAGTCACAGCTTTGGGATATGCCATAGAATCAGTGGATCCCCGTAAGAAGATCACAATCAAAGCCTATGACGATGCAGAGCGTTCATCCAAAGGAGCTGTGGTACTACCAATCCGAGTGGGCCCTGTGGTAAAACACATCACCTGTCAGGTTCTGGACCTTCCTCTTCTATACAATCTATTGTTAGGAAGACCTTGGATACATGCCATGCAAGCCGTTCCATTTACCTACCATCAATGTATCAAGTTCCCACATAACGGTGTAGAGATCACAATCCTGGGAGATGCAAACCCCTTTGCATATTGTCATAACATAAATCATCAACCAGAGATTACCATTCCTAATAATAGAGAAGCCATCTCCTCCACATCATATATAAGTCCAGCCTCTCTTGCCAATTCAAACACCCCTATACCTAAGCAAGAAAAACTTAAAATGAAAATAGTAGAAGAAGGTCCTGGGGAATACAATTTGAGTCAACTCTTTTGTGTGGGACAAATGCCCACTTCTCCTAGAACACATGGCAAACCGCAGCAGTTACTTCAGCAACCACTGATCACGCCAGATTGCACTTTAACACCTTTCATCCTTGGAAAGAGTCAAGAAGAAGAGACCCAAGATGAGGACTTAGCAGAATGGATCTATAAAGATCCTATCACCACAGACATCCCACAAGTTAAGCTTCCTACAGATCAATATGGAAAAGGCCTGCTCATTATGCAAAGAATGGGATATGATGGTCAAAGTGCTTTGGGGTATTGTAAGCAAGGGCAACATGAGCCACTCCTGATAGAACTGAAGCCTAAAGATAACACAGGCTTAGGATTTCAAAAGGAGATCTTTCCTAAGCTCAGATTCAAAGGAAAACCCATCAAACCACTATATCAGCCTATTGCAAAGAGGACACCTTTCATTATCAAAGCAGCATCAAACACCATCGCAACTGCCCCACCAAGGCTTGAAATCCCAACACAGCCATCTACAATGCTAATCATCCCACCAAACAAACTAGTAATCCCATCAACAACAGCAATAACATCAATAGCACCATTAGCAGCAGCAATTGTATCCAAACCCGCAGCAGCATCTACAACAATAGTAGTTCCAGCAGAAGCAACTGAGTCAACACTACCGATATTCCCCGTATCAGATACATTGATCCCCATCATCCTTCCTGCAACACTGATCATTTCATCTACAAAGGTACATCAACCGATCACACCTACAGTATTTAACTCAAGAGGCATCCTAGTGTGGTATAGCAACTAGATCCTGGAAAGTGACTCAGAAACTAACTCACATGAGTGGGAGTTTGATTCAGTACACCTGAATACTTCAGATGAGGAAGATACACCACCCCCTCCACCCCAAAAGGACATCCTTGTTTACAGAGAAGCGCAGATAAAGACCACTTGGGTTCCTAAACTGGAATCATCTTCCACAGACCCTACATCACATCCTGTGCCTGATTCTGATAGGGAGAGTACCATCGATGACCTTACCCATAATGTCTTAACCCTCACTGAAACATCTCACGAAGTTAACCTGATCGATGAGATAATGCCAATTATCCATCCCGAGCTCATCAAGTGGAACCAACTTACCCCCCCATGCTTAGACCATTTCCAAAATGATGAGGCAATCATAGACTTCTTGGAATTAAGGGATAACATACCAAGCGAGGATCATAAAGCAGGATTCGCCATAGAAGTCAATAGCGCAACATACTTTGGGACGGATGCCAAACCTTTCAGCTGCAAAAATATAACAATAAAACATGGATCTTCCAGTGAAAACCACACTGTGGCACTGTTTGATTCTTCAAAAGTAAAAAAAAAAAGAGCGAATCCAAGGGTGAAAACCTCTCTAAGGCACCTGGGGATGAAAGGTTTGACATCCTTCCCTCTAGTACACAGCAAGAAAGATCAATGATTCTGATCGAGGAAACCAAAGAATACAACATGGGGACTCCTGAAACTCCTCACCACATACATCTAGCATCTCTTTTGACTCTAGAGGAGCAGCCCAAGTTTATTGAATTCTTCAAGAAACACCAGATCAACTTCACATGGTCATATGCAGACATGTCTGGCCTTGATCCGGATTTGGTCATGCATCACCTCACAGTAGCAGAAGGAGCTAAACCTGTCAAACAGAAGCTTCGCAAGATGCATCCTTAGATTTTCATCTTAGTCAAAGCAGAACTTAAGAAACTCATGGATGTCGGCTTCATTAGACCCATTGATTATGTAGATTGGATATCCAACATTGTGCCTATCGGCAAACCAAATGGGGGCATCTGTATTTGTATGGACTTCAGAGATCTAAACAAAGCCTATCCTAAGGATGACTTCCCCCTACCCAACATCGACATAATAGTGGACCTAACAGCAGGACATGTCATGCTTTCACTCATGGATGGCTTTTCTGGATACAATCAGATCAAGATCGCACCAGAGGATCAACACAAGACCGCTTTTACATGTCCATGGGGCACATACTGCTGGAACGTAATGCCTTTTGGTCTAAAGAATGCAGGAGCAACCTGTCAATGAGCAATGACCACTATCTTCCATGACATGATGCATACTATCATGGAAGATTATGTTGATGATTTACTAGCAAAATCACTCAAAAGGGAAAGTCATCTGGACGTATTAGAGAAAATCTTTGATAGGTTAGAACAATATCATGTTCGACTCAACCCAAAGAAATGTGTCTTTGGAGTAACCTCTGGAAAGCTTCTAGGATACATTGTCTCAAGCAAAGGCATTGAGGTTAACCCAGCAAAGGTCAAGGCAATTATGGAAATGCCACCCCCAAAGAACATCAGTTAGCTAAGGACACTACAAGGGCGGCTCCAATCTATCCGCAGATTCATTGCACAACTGGCCGATAAGTGTCACCCATTCACACACCTGCTACACAAGAACATCCGCTTTTAGTGGGATGCCAGATGCTAGCAAGCATTCCAGATGCTCATAGACTATCTCATGAATACACCATTGCTGATCCCGCCAGATCCGAGTAGGCCTCTATTGCTCTATATTTTAGCAACTAATATAGCTTTAGGAGTATTGTTGGCACAACATAATGCAGAAGGGAAAGAGTGTGCAGTTTACTACATTTCTCGCACACTGGTTGGCTATGAACTCAATTATACCCCTATTGAGCGAGCTTGCCTAGCAGTAATCTTGGCAGCTACTAAACTGAGACACTATCTGTTAACACACAAGGTGCAACTCATTGAAAAAATCGATCCACTCAAGTACTTACTCAGCAAAGCAGCATTGACAGGTCGCTTGGCCAAATGGGTAATGATTCTAAGCGAATTCAACATCGAGAATGTGGACCGTAAAGCTATCAAAGGGCAAGTTATTGCAGATCAGTTGCCCGATGCACCACTCATGGGTGATCATCCCCTCATTTCCAATTTTTCAGATGAGAGATCTTCATGATCACAGAGGTACCACCATGGAAACTATACTTTGATGGTTCATACACTAGGCATGGCTCGGGGGCAGGCATTCTGTTTATCACACCTCAAGGTGACAACATCCCGAAGTCTTACAGGCTCACATTTCCATGCACAAACAACATAGTTGAATATGAGGCTTTGATCATAGGACTCAGACTCACCATACAATGGAAGTTACAAGAACTACAAGTATATGGCGACTCACAACTGGTCATTCGACAAGAAACAGACGAATATCAAACTAAAGATGACAAGCTCATGCCATAGAAGCAAATGGTGGATAGTCTAAAGGCATCATTTATTACAATTACCTTTGATAAAATACCAAGAGATCAAAATCGAGCTGCTGACGCTATGGCTACCATTGCATCTCTCTTAGATCTTCCACAAAATTCAACACGCTACGAGTTCTTGGTAGAGCAGCTTTGGATCCCTGCTTATGATATCCCCGAAACCGAGATGATATGTCACCTTGTCGGTTCCGAATCCCCATGGTACAGTAAGTTCTACACTTACCTCCGTGATCACACACTCCCTCCCGACCAATCCAATAACCAATGAAAAACCTTCATTCACCAAACTGCTCGATATACCATTATTGCTGAAACCCTATACCGACGCAGTCTTGATGGTACTCTCCTTCGATGTCTGGAACAAGATGAGATAACAAAGGCCTTGGAAGAGGTACATGAAGGAATTTGTGGAACTCATGCAAGTGGACCGTCACTAGCTAAAAAGATCCTACGAGCTGGATACTATTGGCCATCAATGGAAAAAGACTCCTACTACTTTGTCATAAAGTGCAAGAAATGCCAAGTTCATGGAGACCTGATACATGCACCGGCATAGGAATTACAACCAATCACAACACCATGGCCTTTTTGTCAATGGGGCCTTGACCTTGTGGGTAAAATCCATCCATCTTCATCCAATGGCCACAAGTTCATCATTACCGCCACCGAATACTTCACAAAGTGGATCGAAGTTGTTCCACTTACCCAAGTCACCGACAAGCAGATCGCCTCATTCATCCTCAATTACATCATCTGCCGGTATGGTGTACCTATGTCCATCATCACAGATAATGGTTTTCCTTTCAAAAATCAAGATGTCCGTGAGCTCTATGAAAAGTTTCACATCCAACACCATTTTTCCACCCCCTATTACCCACAAGGCAATGGTCAAGCTGAAGCATCAAACAAGAACATATTGAGGATACTTAAGAAGATAGTCAATGATACTGGTCGTGATTGGCATGTTCAACTGAATCCAACACTATGGGCATATCAAACTAGCATTCGAACCCCTACAGGCGCAACTCCTTACTCACTGGTCTATGGTGCGGAAGCTATCCTTCCTATTGAGGTCAAGACCCCATCACTACGGGTTTCCTTGCACAATCTCATTGATGATGAAGCATACAAAGTATCCCATCTTCAGGACTTAGAGCTACTGATGAAAAGCGGCAAGCTGCATACAATCACCTCAAAGCCTATCAGCAGCGCATGAGCAGAAGTTATAATCATCGGGTTAAACCTCATACATTCGAGGTAGGTGATCTTGTTCTTCGAGAAAATCCTTGTAACCAACCAAACAGAGAACATCAGGGAAAGTTTGAATCAAACTGGCTGGGTCCATATGTTACCACTGCTGTATTTGGGTCCGGGGCATATCAGTTGGCTACTTCAGAAGGAGAACTGCTCGCAGATCCAATCAACAACATGCACCTCAATAGATTTTATACATGAGCTGCACAGAGCATCAGGCTCCCATACATACCAGAAAAATACCAAAAACATTCAGAAAAATGTCCTGAAGAAATACACAAAAACACCAAAATAGTAAAAAAAAGATCATGCATCCAAACGGTGAACAACCACTCCGGTGGCACCTTGGGTAAGTGCGATGGTGAAAACCTGGCAAACAGGCACCATTCGTAAAAGGCTATGGCTCCATTATCTTTCAGGCTCGTTGCGATCACATTCATACATACACACACCCATCCGTCTGAACCATGGCTTGTTATTTGATGTGCAATAAAGAGAAAGTACTTCATACGTCTTGCATCCCGCTTTTTCATAGTCAGACCTACACTGGGGGCAATGCCCTTACCCTATTTTGATGGAAGTGGATTTTACATTACTTGTGATTCGTTAGGTTCATCATTCAAAACTGTCTCACAAAAAATCAAAAACATTTGAAAATGTCTCACAAAAAAAAATCCAAAAACATTCAAAACAATCATCAAAATACCAAAAACATTCAAAATCACAAAATCCAAAAAACAACAGAAAACATCGAAAATAAAAAACATGGCAGCACATTGTACATACTCATCCAAGCAGATACCAAGCAAACATTGAACAAATACTCATGATAATCACTTCTCAAAATTGACTAAAACAATCGCTATCAACAATCAAACTGTCTTCAACAAGGATGCATCCTTCCTTACCAAAACAAGACAAGATGACATTTTTTCTTTGACAAGAAAATTGTGTTAAGCTATCAAATACTTGGTTGATTAGTGAAGTCATTCATTCATTTATATGTATCAGGTTCTTACAGCATTGTTTGTGTATCGTCTGTGCATTATTCCGATGAAGTTTTGGGGCATGTACTAATGGTGTCTACATGGGAAGTTCACTAAGCTACGTGATCTTATGCGAAATGCAGTCATAGATCATTACGGCTTGTTGACTACAGCATATACCTCGACCGTATGAGCATGAACCATTACCAAGGATCCATATTCTTTATTCTTTATGAACATACTGTTTGCTTGCAGGTACGAATGCTCTTTCTTTGGTTCCTCCTACCTCATCCAAATTGGATAAAGGTTTTTGTCTTTTATTAAGGTATGAACTTGTCTCAAGATATGATCAATTCAAGATCAAGGAGGACGATCCAAGTCATGCCTAAATGGAGATGATCCTTGTCTGTTCCACAAGCAATACTTTGGTTAACTTGACCCATTATATCAAGTTGTTTGTATTCACTTGCTATATCAAAATCCATGTAAGGAATACTCAAGTCATCTTGAATCATTATGTCAAGATGCTTGTATTCTCTTCCAACATTTTAAAGCTCAATGATGAAAATAGAGCACTATGGATCGTCATTTCATCTCATCTGTATAAATTGCATTCCGTTGCCTATTGCCCATCCACTCATTCATTGTTTTGGTGAATAAAATTAATATGAACAGCTATGTGAAAATTGAGCTGGTCTTGGATAATACAATCACGATCGAGTACTTTGATACATCATCCATGCATCATGCAAAGTCTCACAAACCTTGCATTCCTCATGGTCATATCATCATTACATTTAGTTGCATTTTGCATTAAGTACATCCATGTCATTTTTAAATACACTTGCATATAGTTTATTTAGTTTATTGACATTAGTCTTCATTAAATCATTTGCATCATTGCATAAATCGATTCATATGATCACATTGTCCTTGATTGTATTAAACCTTTTACTATGCATTCATTTAGTATCAGTTATCCATTATCATTTTATCATCCTTTATCATCCTTTATCATTGTATACATTCACTTATCTATTCATTAATTAAAAGGTGCATTCATTCATCCATTATTAAGTATCTTATTATGCTCATTTTAGGATTCATTTACATTGCATTCATTATCCTTTTTTTTATTAATTGCATTAAGGTGCAGTTATTAAACCATAAGTTGTAGTATCATCACATTAACATTTTTACTTAATCATATTTAAGCATTTAAAATCATAAAACCATTTGTTTCCAAAACATTGGTTCATACCATTTTATATATCCATTATACATATGCATTCATCTAGACATTATCATATAAACATTTGTACTTTACATTTTGTTTATCCATATAACATCCATTTAAAAACATCTAGATGCATAAACATACATAACATCATTCATTCCAACATTGCATTAACATCATTGCATATCATTATCTCATCATTATATCAAAATAGGAAACACCAAAATCATGTTCGTAAATCATCATAAGCATACACCATCATCATGGCATTACATACATAAAGCATTACATCAAACAAAACATACATACATGTATAAATCTGCATTCATATGTCAGTATCCAACATCATAAATCATCATAAAAACATGCATATAGGAATCATCTCATACATGCATACATATACACGTATCCATCTAAGCATAAACTCATAAACTCATCATCCTGCATAAACATCCATACATATCACATGCATATCATCAAAATATGGGATCTCCTCATATATATATATATATATATATATATATATATATATATATATATATATATATATATATATCATCTCATATATCAGAGTACAATGAAGTCCAAAAAATCAGCTACCAAGAGCCATCCAAGATACAGTCCAAAATGACAAAAATATCAAAATACCTGCAAGGTACTCTCTTAGATGCCACTCTGACCAGATGCTACACCACCATCGCCACCTGCTCCCCCATTGGTCCCCGTACCATCCAATCTATCTCTCCGTGGAGGCCCCATCAATCCCCCACTAACTCCTACACCCCCTGACCTGTCTCTTTGTAGAGGACCCATCACACCCCCACTGCTCTACATCCTCTGGGATCGCTATGATCTAGCCTGCCGCATCTGTGAATATTTCAGTGCTCGCTGACTAGCTAGCACCACCTACTCATATAACCCTCGCTAGTAATCTATCTCAGCTTGTGTTCATCGGATCTCCCTCATCACCTCCCGCGTAGGCCCTTGTGCTCCTACTCCAACCTGGACTTTCTCCTGCAGCTCTGCTAATTTCTCCACCACACTATCCCTCTCCTGCAGCACTACAGTAAGCTCTGACTCCCGTGCAAATAGCTCCACATCTCTAGCTGCAACCTCTGCCTCCAAATCCTTTACACGGGTCTACAAATGTACTATCATATGATCCCAAAGATCTCCAGTGGCCCCCTACCCTGTATCCATAGCGGCCTCACCTGTATCACCCTCTCCAATGGCTCTCTCCCCTCTGTCCATCGAGATCTCCCTCTCCATCCCTCTACCACCCAATCTAACTCCTCCGTGTATCAACGATCCCTGCGATATCCGCAGTGGCAATCCGCCTCTCCCTCTCCACTGGACTCGACTACCCAAACCACCAAATCCACCACCTCCTCCACCATCCCCCTCTCCTCCTCCATCTCCCACTCCATCTCCTCCTCCTCCATCTCCACCAACTCCTCTCCCTCGTCCAACTACCATAGGTCCTCGCTCTCCTCTCCTCCTCCGTCTTCGCCCCCTATCATCCTCAAAATCGAGCATCGGCTCCGTCGGATCTGATATCTGAAGAATTGGATGAGTCGCCATATACTGCGTATACTCATCTGATACCCCTGCATCTACCACCCTCGGTCGTATATCCCAAGGTCTCGCCTGCAGCATCCGAAACTCTGTGAGTGCTTGATCATATGGAAGTACTGGCCCCCAAGCATACCTCTCTCGGACCACTCTACCATACTCCCCCGATCTCCTAGGCAATCCCTCCTACCGTCCAAACTGTCTCAACACTCTGCCTGACACCTGTCTCTCTACATGATATGATGTCCTCCCAATGAGGAATCGGGTCATGAATACATATGGTAGTGCCTCTACATCATCATCCCAGGGCTCGCACTCCAAATAGGGTCTCCATATCACTACATCAAAATCATCCAATGCCTGTCGCCACCACTCTAACTTCCCCAGGTGGGGCTGACTCATCATATCGCTATACATAAACATATACGGTTGGTCCACTGCTCGGAATCTGAGACTCACTGGTCGAGTCACTGGTAAGTGCTCCCATGCCCAAATATGTAGCAGCGTCACTCCCACTGCTAATGAGCCCCTCCCACGGTATACCACCTCATGAAGCTCCTGATAAAAGTGCGCTAGCACGCACGGTCCCCAAGCAAATCGGGTCCCCTCTGTAATCATTTGCTCTATCACCTGTCCCCATCCGACAGCCAGACCATGCGAGCGCCTATCAGGACACAGTAATTCTCCCACAATGCCGGACAAAACTGCTGGTAAAGGCTCGTATAATGTCGCAATCTCCTCCCAGGCAATGGAGCCATCATCAATAAATACATCCTCATCAAAGAATCTCTGTACTGCTAGAGTCCCCTAGGATCTATCATATGTAACTAGCTCCCCTCGAATTGGAATACGCAGGATGCACCACACATCCTCTAGGGTCTCTGTCATCTCCCCCTGCGCAAGGTGAAATGTGCACGTCTCACTGTACCAGCGCTCTACTAAAGCAGTAATCAATTTGTGATTCATCTGAATCACGGACATGTGCATCACATTATATAAACCAGTCACGGTAATGCAATCAATCTCGACCTCTGTCAGCTGATCCCGCAACCCCTGTGTCGCCAGATGTCTTTCACGTAATTGCGACACGCATAGATCCTCCTGCACATAGGGCGTCAATCAATCATCATCAGTTGTTTTGTTTCAAACTTTCTTAAGTTTAAACCTAGACTATCAACAAATACTTTGATCAAGTATCTTCGGGTCTCAACAGGTAAGCAATCATGGCACACCTAGACTTCAACAAATATTTATTATAAAAATGACCTAAGTCTCATCAGGTTGCTATGGTTCAAAACAACTCCCACTTCGCATCCCTCTCCATCCATCTTTGGCATCGGGAGATATTTTTCACACAAATTGGGGCATCCATTATCTTGCAAACAAAAGCGCTATTTTGCAAACAAATGTGCTACTTCTATACCATAGCGCTAAACCCCTAACAACAACGCTTAATCAGCTATGCAACAACGCTAAAACTATAAACGCGCTACAACAACTATACAATAGCGCTCATTAACGACAAAAGCGCTCAATTGACCCCTCAATAGCGCTAAAATGACAATAGCGCCTAAACAAGCCTACAATAGCGCTAAAAGTCTCAAAAGCGCTCAAACAACACCTCAATAGCGCCATTGCGGCACAATAGCGCTAGTTAATTAGACAATAGCGCCAAAACCTAGTTTCAGCACTATTGTCCCGACTCAACTTCGACTCAGCAAAAAGCATATCAAAAATGCATAAAAATTAAAATTTCAAATTTGCGTACCGCTGGTCCATAGTCGTATGGCCGCTGAAACCGACGGATTTGCTAGAATCAGTGCTTTGCTATTGGTACCAGCATCCTGACAACTGCTAGCTCCTCCAAAAAGTCACTGTCAGAGCTCTGGTTTCACACTGGTCGTAGTAACAAATGATCTTGTTTTCACTCCTTTCTCCCCATTTAAACCCTTTGCAGTCACCGTAACTTTCCTCCGCTCACCACTATGGTCCCCGTAAACTTTCCGAGCCTCCCATTTCTCTATTTTACCCCCGATTTCTTTTATTTTTCACCTACATTGCTAACTTCTTCTCTTCTATCACCCTGTCAATTTTCATTCTTTTTCGAGAGATCGCCCGATTTTTCAAAAAAATTTTGCCAATCTCTCAAGGGGGCATACCACCCATTAAATTTACATTTTATGAGGCATTTCTTCACACCGATTTTTCTTTCTTTGAAACGACGCGATAAACCGCACCGTCTCAAAGAGGGGCAAATGTAGTCACATAAATCTGTCCAGTTTAATCAAATGAATATTTGCTATTTATTTGATTAAAAATCTACTAGCCATCAGTTAATTAAATTAATATTTAATTAATTCATCTTCAAACATTCTCCTATTAATTAAATAAATTATTCAATTTATTTTAATAAATTCACTATACCAAATTCACAATCAATTAAATGAATAAAAGCTATTTATTTAATTAAATCCCTTTTTCCTCTTAAATAAATTAACATTTATTTAAATCATTAAACCCCCCCCCCCACTTGCATTTTCCTACAAATGCAACTTGCACACACAAATTGAAATAAATGAATTTTATTTTAATTAAAATCTTATTTTCTCCCACCAAATCCACTTGCAATCCTAACCCCTTTCTAGATTCTTCTAAGCCCTTCCTAATTAGCCTAATCCATCCCCTAATTATTGTCACATTCCTAAGCAACTTGGAGTCACTTCTCAAAGACTTCAAAAGTCTTTGAAAAGCATTAAATGCTTTATGTGTTCAACAATTTAACCTCCAAAGTCTTCTAAAACCACTAATGGCTCTTACATGACCATTAATGGCTCTTACATAACCATTTATGGTTATTTCAACTTGCACTCATGTGTCTCATCAAGCATTTATTGCTTTGACCATGGTTATCCCTTTTTCTTTTACACAAGAATTTATCCATTGGATAAAAGCTTTATTCTTTGAATAAACGGTTTATTCATTCAACTAACCTCGACCTTAACTCCCAAGGTCATGTCAAGCATTTAATGCTTATTCCCTCTCCTCTCAACCTATCTCACATAGACACTTGTCATCCTGGGATTGGGTTGAAAGCCCTCACATGGATTGAAAATCATTCAATCTCAACCATCCATTGCTCCATTTTTCCTATAAATAGAGCTCACATTCCTCATTTTCAAATCCTCAAGCCTCAAGCATTTAACATTCATAGCCATAATCCTAAAAACTTGTATGCATTTAAGCTATAGGCATTTTGAGAGAGCATTTTAGCATAATCAACTAATATCTTGTCATTTTGGATAAAATAAATCATTTTAATATCAATAGTATAGTATTAATTTTTTATTTATATTTAGAGCAAATACTTCAATCTCAAACCTCCATAAGCATCCATAGTGCAAAAAGCTGTTGAGAGCTACACTATTTTGAAACTTGGGGAGGAGAGGAACAAAGGAGAAGGAGCCAAGAGCATGTTAGGAGGCATTTGGAGATGCCTCATCATATTTACTTTCTTAGTTAAATATTCTCTCATGTTTTTGGCATCTCTTTTGACATACCTGTTTAGATTAGTTTTTGATTGATTAACACTAACGGTTTCTTGTGTGTTGTGTGTTATTTATCATTGACTAACCTTGTCCATTTTGCAGTGCATCATATACATACATACATATATACATATATACATACATACATATATATGTATATATACATACATGCATATACATATATACATACATACATACATATATGTATGTACATATATATGTTTCTTGTGTGTGTGTGTGAGAGACATATATATATATATATATATATATATATATATGTCTCTCTCTCTCTCTCTCACACACACACACACACATATACATGTACATGTACATGTATGTATTATATATACATGTATATACATAGATGTACATGTACATGTACATTTATATATGTATACACACACACACACACATATACACATACACATACACATACACACACAAATATATATGTATGTACATATATATATATATACACACACACACATATATATATATGTATGTACATGTACATAGATATATGTACTATATGTACATATATCTATGTACATATACATATATATGTATGTACATATACGCATATATACTATATGTATATATGTACATACATATATATAGTATATACATATGTACATACATATGTGTGTGTATGTATATTTATATATACATGTATCTATATGTACACACATATATGTATGTATGTGTATATGTATATGTATATATATGTGTATATGTATCTGTATCTGTATATGTATATGTATATCTATATACATGTATGTATATAGATATAGATATACATATACATATATATATATATATACATACATACATGTATATATACATATACATATATATTGATGCAGTACAAAAATACAACTCTTGCCTACAACTTTAGATACTTTGAAGAACACGAAAACAACAATAAAAAAAGCAATTTATTTCATATATACATACATGTATGTATGTATGTATGTGTATGTGTATGTGTATGTGTTAGGTTCCGGGGACAACTGAGAGGGGGGGGTGAATCAGTTGTCTTAAAATATTAAACCAAAAACCACTTATTCAAATTATTGTTTACTACCGGTGAAACAGTCTGTGATACCGGTGAAACAAATTAACTAATAAATGCAATACCAGTAAAGATTAATACATGAAACCAAAAGACGAAATCATCCACAACACATAACACCAATATTTGTACGTGGAAACCCTGTAAGGGGAAAAACCACAGTGGGAAACCTCACCCACAATCAGATGATACTACTGCAGATAGTAAGTGTACATAAATGGGGTTTGCACATGCAGAAAGGCCAACCACCTAGAGCTCACTGCTCAAACACAAATAGGGGTCACACTGACTACAATTGGATGGTTAAATCCAATAAGAATGTACTGCTTAAAATAACATCTTCATATGCTAGATTCAATACCAGTGTAATGCTAATATGCTTTCACAAAACCTTAGCTTTACCTTCAAATGATGTCTTCGTGTATAGCTCTGCTAGATCTCGCATATACCTTCACACACAACCTTCTTCGCATTCCACATTTGATCTTACATTTAAGATCTTACATTTATACCATAACCTGAGACCAATTATAGTAGGTCGGCTCTACAAGATATTACAAATAAAATCATTTTACAAATAAATATCCGATGCAATAACCGATTGAACATGTCGGCTCAATGCATTTACAACATTAATTAATTATCTTCATAGCGTGCCAAGCTGATCTGGAAGAGTTAAACCTACCGGTGTAGCCCTAGATAACCCTGGACCTATTTGCCGGTAAAAGCAAATATGCAAATATGAATAAGCTGATAAACAACTTTCCAAGATATGATGTCCAAACAATGTCTTCGACATTACCAAGTATTTTCATGCCATTCCAAGTGCCAGTGATCACTGTATCCTGTTGATGAACCATATACCGATGACTGTGCATTAGTCACTTGCTTGCCAGTGAATGTTGCTAGATCTCAAAGTTGATAAATGTTTAGTAGGTGTTGACATCAATGACAAAACCATACCAAAATACCAACAGTATGTGTATGTGTATGTGTATGTATGTATATGCATATGTATATGTATATGTATATGTATATGTGTATGTGTATGTGTATGTGTATACACATACACATACATATATATATGTGTGTGTGTGTGTGTGTGTGTGTGTACACACACACACACACACACACATACACATAGATATATATATGTGTGTGCGTGTGTGTGTGTACACACACACACACACACATATACATACACATACATACATATATATGTGTATGCATACATACGTATATATATATATATATATATATATATACACATATATATACATACATATGTACATGTATACATACATATGTATATATATACATATATATACATACATATGTATGTATATATATATGTACACACACATGTATGTATATATATATGTACACACACATGTATGTATATATATATCTATGTGTGTGTATATATATATATATAAATATATAAATATATATATATAAATATATATATATATATATATACATTCAAAACCCAACATCTTAATTAATATATTCAAATCTTCATCTCTAAGAACACGAATTACATAACTAAATTCAAATAAACCTATTGACATGAGGCTATACTATGCCCCCAATTCTCTCCTTTATCTGTAACACGCACTCTCTTTGCAATCTTCTTTGTCTTCCTTTTTTTTTTTGACACACTGGGATTTTCACATCCCCACAGACAACCACACACAATTCATCTCTGCTAGCTTCTTACCCCTCACTATCTCCCTCTTAACCTCCCACAATTCTTCTCTCCTCTCATTATTCTCCATGCAACCCTTCTCATTCACCTCCTTCAAACATTCTATCCACATCTCTCTCTATAGCCACACATTTCCCCTTTTACTTAGGGTTGTTGCCTACTCTCCCCTCCCCTTCGTTCAACTCTGTTGGTTAACAGATTTGTCCTTCTTAAATACCTTTCAAAAATAACTCATAAATGCCCAAATTGAAAGACAAAAAAAAACCAACAGTTGAGTCACTTGCAATAGTATATGCAAATGCTCTCTTCTTATTTTACAAGGCGCAACTACCTTCTAAAGTTACACAATGAATAAAATTGTAGGTTATGCCTTTAACCACAAGGAAAAGAAGGAAAACAACCATCTACCCATAGCCATGAACTAGATGTGAAAGTTTATATTTAGAATTAAATGAATGTAAAGAAGTAACACACAAATCACCCCTTCCCACACTCATGGATGAGAAACAATAAAAAGGATGAGCAACAAACTTTATAATAGATTGATTATTTTGAATTCACATATTCAGAAACACAATCCCCTTTGTTTGATATAATGGAATTTGCATTAAAAATGGTTACAGAGACATTCAGAATTTTCAATCTTAAAGAAAACACAAATGAATACACAAATTAATCTACATTTGTCTTATTCCTCAATGCAAAATCGAGCCCACAGACTCAGATCCATGTACCAAAAAACAAAATGGTGACTGATAAAAGAAAACTACCCCTTTCTCCTTTACAACATCAAATTAATAGCAGCGAAAAAAAAAAATTACAACAGCAAACTCAAGAAGATTCGTCCCTCTTTTTCCTTTCATTACATATATATAGCCTGTTTTTTTTTAAGAGACTTTCAATTATCAATAATTGATTCTTGAAAGATTATTTATTTCCTTCTCACTTAACATTCCCGTGAATATAATTCTCACCTTTAAGGAAATAAAGGTCAAATATTTTAATAAATAATTTCCCTTGCTAGCCTCAGTGAATACTTTTCACTTATATGTGAAAATACTTGCCCACTTTCCTTAGTGTTTGAGTTTATACGAGTAAAAACCCAAGTATCTCCCAATTAATGTGACTGTAATTGACAGTTTTGATAGTGTTGTGCTCTATTATCCATATCTTATGAACCAAACATAATTTTGGAAATCTCTCCTGTGAGGATTTAGAAAACTAGGTTCTCTAAAACATATTGACAATTCATCGAGATCCAACAGTTGAATTGAGAGTTATGCCCCCTACACAGAGACTGATTTTTCTGTCTAAAAACAAAAAAATCAGAAAATCTGTGGTTGCAGGTTGCATTGAAGCTTGACATTGAGCCTTAGACAAATCACCATTATCAGCTTGTTTGGTAAACCAATATGTTATACTATTTCTTTAAAACATCGAACAACTCATGCCAATGTTATTGGATTATTAAACTCACTGAATTTTGAACTCACACACTTTGAACCTGCATCTGTTTAATCTAATGAATCTCTGAACTCTAAATTTGAACCTCTGAAATTGAACATGCGAACTCATTGAACTTTGAACTGCGAATTGCGAACTGCGAACTGCGAATTGCGAACTGCGAACTGCGAACTCATTGAACTTTGAACTTGAACCCAAACCTTGAACATGAACTTTGAAATTGTGAACTCATTGAACTTTGAACTTGAACCTGAACCTTGAACTTTTTAAAAAAGGTTCAATAGTTCAAGTTCAATGACAATTGTTACAAAAAACTTTAACTCTTTTAAAAGCAAGGTCATGATACAACATACTCTGCTTGAAATTGAACCTTGAACTTAGAAGAGGTTCAACTAACAGGTTCAGTTCAAGAAAAACTTTAACAAGACAAAAACCGAGAATTACACAAGCCCAGACTAAATGAACACTCCTTATTTTGATGATGCCAGAGACATAGTGAAAGAAAAAATATGGAGGGTAACAAGCTCCCTTATTTTTCCTTTAATATATTCAACCCCATTCATATCCCTCCCCATTCATTACACCACTCTTCATTATTTAATGAGCTGATGTTTTTTTTGTTTTCCATACTTGGATTGATTTTGCTCATGATGCCACCTAAATTGCCTTCTACCCATTTCATTCCCCACCTATTCATTGCTTAATGGGAAAACTGTATAGTGGCATTAAGAACACTGGTAGTTCTGACAATACATTTTAAATTAAATATAGAAACTTTAATCCATTTAACCTTTGCATTTTCTTGGACTGGCATTTCACTGTCTTCACTTGATTCCCACTTTCTGACTTTGTTAATTAATACCTTCTAAAATCAGCATATTATACTTCATTTATCATTCTTTGAATTTTGTCGTTACTTTTCCTTTGTATCAATCATAAGCTCTGCATTTCCAATTGTACCCTATTTCAGATGCTCCCATTTTGACATGGGTAAGCAGATGCTCCTGCATCATACATACATACATACATACATACATACATACATACATACATATATATATATATATATATATATATATATATAGTCACATAAATCTGTCCAGTTTAATTAAATGAATATTTGCTATTTATTTGATTAAAAACCCACTAGCCATCAGTTAATTAAATTAATATTTAATTAATTCATCTTCAAACATTCTCCTATTAATTAAATAAATTATTCAATTTATTTTAATTAATTCATTAAACCAAATTCAAATCGATTAAATGAATAAATCCTATTTATTCAATTTAACCCCTTTTCCTCTTTTAAATAAATTAAATAAAACATCTATTTAAATCATCTATCCCCCCACTTGCATTTTCCTACAAATACAACTTGCACCTATTTATTGAAATAAATAAATTTTATTTTAAATAAAATGCTATTTTCCCTCACCCACCAAATCCACTTGCATTCCTAAACCCCCTTCTAGATTCTTCTAACCGCTTCCTAATTAACCTAATCCATCCCCTAATTATTGTCACATTCTTAAGCAACTTTAAGTCACTTCTCAAAGACTCCAAAGTCTTTGAAAAACATGTTCAACAAGCTAACCTCTAAAGTCTTCCAAACCACTAATGGCTCTTACATGACCATTTATGGTTAACCCTTGACTCAACCCTCATGTGACTCATGTGTCTCCTCAAGCATTTATTTCTTTGACCATGATTATCCCTTTTACCTTTGCACAAGAGTTTATCCATTGGATAAAAGCTTTATTCTTTGAATAAAGAATTTATTCATTCAACCCAACCTTGACCTTAACTCCCAAGTTAACTCTCAGGGCATGTCAAACATTTAATGCTTATTCCCTCTCCTCTCAACCTATCTCATATTGACACTTGTCATCCTGAGATTGGGTTGAAAGCTCTCACATGGATTGAATATCATTCAATCTTGACTCTTGTTGAGATTACTCAATCTCAGCCGTCCATTGCTCTATTTTCCCTATAGATAGAGTCCATTTTTTCATAATCCAGATCCTGAAAACTTGTATGCATTTAATCTATAGGCATTTTTAGAGAGCATTTAGTATAATATTCACTCTTTTGGTTTAAAATCAATTAGTTAAAGCTCTTATTTCAGCTTTTATTCACACTTGCATAACATAAGTCATAATCATCTACAATCTTGAACCTCCATAAGCATCCATAGTGCAAAAAGCTGTTGAGAGCTACACTAATTTGGAACTTGGAGAGGAGAGAAACAAAGGAGAAGGAGCTAAGAGAATGTTAGAAGGAATTTGGAGATGCCTTGTGATATTTGTTTCCATAGTTAAATATTCTAGCATGTTTTTTGTGTCTCTTTTGATATGTCTGCTTAGATTAGTTTTTGGTTGAATAACACTAACTTTGATCCTTGTTTCTTGTTGTTTTTGTGTGTTATACGACCACAGGTTTTAGTCTAACCATTGTCCATTTTGCAGTGCATCATTTGGTGAACCTGACGTGAATCCAACACAAAAATTTTCTACAAACTACTAACTTTTTTGTTTAAATTGACACACAGGTCGCGCTTCGGCACTTTTCTTCATGTTCCAGCGCTATTGTCATTTAGTATTTTAGTGGTTTTGTTTATACAATAGCGCTATTGTCTAAAGTTTAGCGCTTTTGCATATACTCTAGCGCTTTTGTCTCTTAATTAGCATTGTTGTTTAGGTTTTAACGTTTTTGACCTGCTGCACAAATATCTTACTTTAGCGCTTTTGTTTTCCTTGTAGTGCGTTTGTGTTAAGTAGCGCTTCTATTTATACACATAATAGCGCTATTGTAACAGAACGTTGTAAAATTTTTCCTTGTAACCAAAAAAATTAGGCTTGTGGAAGCCCCCCAGACATGCACATTTTTCTAACTTATTCTCTTTTGTGCAGGTTTTGACTAACCCCTTCAGTAAGAATTTTTAGTAATTTTTAGCTTAGGAAGTAAATTTGTTTTTATTGCTAACTTTGTATTTCAAGTTGGAATAAAATAAACTCACTTTCCTTTTAGTTAAAAATAAACTACACTTTGATTTGGGTTTTAAAATTCACGAAATCTTTCATTTGGAGCCTTAAAAAGAACTACACTTGTTCAAAGTTAAAAAGAACCACAAAAACTCCAAACCAAACAAAATTTGCTTTTTTGCGAGATTAGGATTCATTTTCCTTTTGGTGCTTAAAATCAACAAAGCAAAAATTATTTCTTGCATCAAACTAAACATTCACAATCCACACTTCCATTTTTGGGCAACTAAAAAGAACAATCAATTTGTCTTATCTTGCAAAATGATTTTACTTTACGCGAACGTGTTTTTCATTAAGTTGACCAGGATTTCAAATTCTAGTTTACTCAAACATATTGCCTTTGAAGTTAAAAAGAACATCATGGTTGTTGGAGCAACATCTCCAAATAGATTAAAAATCATTGCAATGACAAGTTAAAACAAACAAGTGAATTTCGTGTTTGGCACACTTGTGCAAAAGAGTTTGTCGAGTGGTCCTACTTCTAACACACTATCCTCTCCCTTGGTTTTCGTGGTCCTAGGTGCAAGAGAAAAGTGTTAGTAACAATCAAGTTTTATCTTTTTAAGAGAGGCCTGCCAAGAGACACATCACTCTTGGGAATGGCCTCGCGCAGTAAATCCTTCGAGCCGCTATAGAAATCAGGTGAGAGTGAAAGCTGTAGCCTTGGGTATAGTTGTTTCTACAGTGTAACTTGTCGAAAGGACAAATGGGCCCCACCACAAGTTACAAGGCTCTTAAGTGAGTCACTACAGAATGAACTTATGTCCAAAAACATCGAATATTACTAAACACCTTTAAGTAGTAGCCCACCCGTTCTATTGATTGAGGATATTTGTGATACAATTCAGTGCAAGAGCATAGATGGTTTTTCTCCCAAGATACTCACCATACATATTTCCTTGAGTAGAAACATAGCTTTTTGAAAAGTCACTTGTGGCTTGATGAAAGTGGTGACTCCCCCATCATAGGGATCATCTATTTGTTATGCTCGTGCAAGACTTAGTATATCACATCCTTACCTGCCACGGCGGGATTCATAAGGTATGTAGTACCAAAGTCGAAGAAATATCAAGATGTGGGATGAATTTATCGCAACTGGCCATTTGACCTTAGGGATAAAGAGCGTTTGAAGTATCTTTGTTTTTGTGTCAGACCAAGTACAAATTGAGCCAACTTCAGGCTTTGGGAAAACACCTTAAAATACATCTAAAGGAAAGGGTCATAAAAAATCCAAGGATTGGGTTGATCTACACCCATACTTATTTGACTTTTTGAGGCAACATTCTTGTGTTTGTGTGCTTGCTTTGTTTTCTTGTCAAAGAAAAATAAAAAATCCATTCCAAAATAAGTATTCATCCAATACAAACATTTTCAGAAACCAACAAAGGATCAAAATCAAACAACAAAAGTATCAAACTATATGACCATTCTTCACATCTTGAGAAAGAAGAATCTTCATCAACACATCAACTTGAAAAGAAGACCATTGAGCTCAAAGGCTCTTATCAAAAGGAGGAAATTCTTCTATCTTAATAGACAAATATTTGTATCTAATAGAGCCTTCTTACGTCACATGCATCTCTATCTTCAAGGGAAATCAAACGAGTTTGATCAAGAGTCATTGAACCACAGAGCTTTTATGAAATACAGAGCTTTGAGTTATCACAAAAACAAAGGAGGCAAGATCAATCCTGACTTCTTTCCAGACATTTGTATCACATACAACGTAGTTCAAGAAATGCCACCAACGCTTGAAAGAGAAGAGGTAGAATTTGTCCCATATGTGACACAAAGATTTTATTGAAGTTAGACATTTCATTCATTCCCATATTCACATCATCACTTCATCTCAACTCTCAAAACATTAAGAGATTCTTGTCCTAAGTTCTATTTTAAAATTGTTTGAATCAAACACAAAAGCATCACTTTTTAGAGTGTCTCTACATCTAGGATAAGCTCATCCTAAGAGACATATCTACGCAGGTTAAAACTAGTCTATGAGTGAATCCTCTCATTATTAGGTAGTTAAGTCTGTAACACATCTCAAATTTCTCTAAACCTTATCACATCAAACCTTACCAAAACACAATAAGCAATTCAAGAAAGAACTTTGGTAACATCTACCTTTAAAGTGCTAGAGATTTGTATGCAAAACACCACACCAACCATAAATCTCTCATTTCATCAACAACTCATCATCATTTTCACCCAACTTCAACAAAGACTTGTGAACAAAATGGCTCATACTAGATTAAGAACTAGACAAATGGAGATTGAGGAAGAAGAGGAGGAAAACATCAATGAATTCCAAGAAGCCCTTGGAGGAAACACAAATGATGAAAACCCAAGTACTCCTACCCCAGCGACAATAGAAAGGGCACAACACAACCCTCTCTTTAACAGACTTTTTGACGAAATACTCAAGAGCAATGTGGATGCTCACTTTTTGAGACTTGCTCAAGAGGGAGCCAAACTACCTTCTGACTTTGATGTTGCACAACTAAGACAAGCATCAGAACACCAAAGTCATAATGAGGATGAAAGAGGTCGAGATCCCATCAGATACAACCTTCATCAAGGTAATCCACCACCTCCTCCTCCTCCAAATGACATAGAGATATTGCGGCAACAAGTTGAAAATCTCGCCCAATAACTTCATAGTGGTGTGAAAACTAACCAATTTTCACTCATAGATATTTGTCCCTATCCCTTTGATAGGAATCTTCATATGCCACCTTTTCCACGAGGGTTCGAAACACCCAAGTTTGAAAAATATAGAGGAAAAGGAGATCCTCGTGATCATGTTCGAGAATTCCATTCAACTTGCCTAGAAGTGGCATACGAGGATACATACCTCATGCGCCTTTTTCCCCAAAGCTTGGGAGGAACAACCACATCATGGTTTTCCCAATTACCAGGTGGCATTAGGACATTTGAAGAACTCATCCAGAAGTTCTTGGCACATTACTCACACAACATTGAACGTGATATCACTATGGCTGATCTATGTAACACTAAACAAAAACCAGGTGAACTATTTTCAATTTTTCTGCAACGATGGCATCAAATGTCTAGCAGACGTTCTCTTCAGTTACCTGAACAAGAACTAGTGGAAATATTTATTTCCAACTTAAATGAAGAAATGTAATTTCACCTAGATGTCAAAGACACAGATTCTTTCAATGACATGATCACAAAAGGCTTAAAATTTGAGCGGGCTCTCATCAAGAAAGGACTTATCAAAATCTACAATGAGCCAAAGGATGCCCCTCATCGACGCTTCAATAGTGACAAGCCTAGCTTCTAGAACAAAAACAAAAATATCATCAACGACGGGGTTGTGGATGCAAGAACTATCAAAAGTGCACAACCAGTGGTTCGATTCGCAGGATAGAACCCCCCACACAAGAATAACACAGTTGCTCCTCCAAATCAAGGCCGCATCACATCTCAAGATGAACCCAGACAACGTCAACAAAAACCAAAGCGAACATACACTCCCTTAGGGGAACCCATCGAAACAGTGTTACGTCAGTTGATTTCTCAAAATCTGGTGACCTTACAAAAAACATCAAATTATGAACCTCAAGTCAAACCTTCATGGTGGAGAGATACTGAACATTGCGATTTCCATCAAGGGAAAGGGCATAAGACAAGAAATTGTCACAGATTGAAAGATCTTATTCAGGATCTTATTGACCAAGGTGAAATCGAAATCGAAGGACACAATCCAAAGACAACAAACAATGATCATCTGATGTTCAAAAATCCACTTCCATCACAAGATCAAAGGGGTCCTTCCACTTCAGGGAGAAACACAGACACCACTAATTATATGCAAGCAGCATATAATTACACTGTGAATCACCTATACGATGCCAGTGAACAAATTGCAACTATTACCATCAAAAATCCTAGCGCCACTTGCAATGTTGTTACACGTCGCGGTAAGATTACCATAAAAGTAGCTCCACAAGGCACCACATCTATCCCAAAGCAGTATAACCTTGTGGACCAGTTAGACAAAACGCCCGCAATGATATCTATCTTAGAGCTATTGCGCCTATCTCCATCTCATAAAACAATCTTGGAACAAGCTCTCCAAGAGGCATCAGTCCCTACAAACCTAAATACAGATCAGTTCCAAGCCATGGTCAGAAATCTAAGGTCATCACCTTGTCTCACTTTCTCTGAAAGTGACAACTCTTCCTTCCAGCAACCTCATAACGCCTCACTACACATTGAAGGATTTATCAATCAGCATAGGATCAAGCGAGACTTGATCGACAATGGAGCAGGCCTAAATATTTATACACTACAATTAGTCACTGCATTGGGATATGAAATTGAATCAGTGGATCCCCGCAAGAAGATCACAATCAAAGCTTATGATGATGCAGAGCGTTCATCCAAAGGAGTTGTTGTACTACCAATCCGAGTGGGCCTTGTGGTGAAGCACATCATCTATCAAGTCCTGGACCTTCCTCTGCCATACAATTTGTTGTTGGGGAGACCTTGGATACACACCATGCAAGCCGTTCCATCCACTTACCATCAGTGTATCAAGTTCCCACATAATGGTGTAGAAATCACAATCTTGGGCGATGCAAACCCCTTCGCATATTGTCATAATATAAGTCATCAACTAGAGATTATTGTTCTCAACAATAAAGAAGCCATCTCCTCCACGCCATACATAAGTCTGACCTCTCTTTCTAGTTCAAACACCACTTTACCCAGGCAAGAGAAGTTCAAGATGAAAATTGCAGAGGAAGGTCCTGGAGAATACAATCTAAGCCAACTCTTTTGTGTTGGACAAATGCCCACTTCTCCTAAAACACATGGCAAACCTCAACAAGTACTTCAGACGTCACTAGTCAAACCAACATGTACATTGACACCTTTCATCCTTGGAAAGAGTCAAGAAGAGGAAACCAGAGATGAAGACGTAGTAGAATGGATCTATAAGGATCCTATCACCACCGACATTCCACAAGCTAAGCTTCCCACAGATCAATATGGCAAATGTCTTCTCATTATGCAAAGAATGGGATATGATGGTCAGAGTGCTTTAGGGCATTGTAAACAAGGGTGACATGAGCCGTTGTAGCCGGAATTAACACCCAAAGATAACACAGGCTTAGGCTTTCAAAAGGAGACCCTTCCTAAGCTCAGATTCAAAGGAAAACCTAGCCAACCTCTATATCAGCCTAGTACAAAGAGGTCACCTTTGATTATAAAAGAAACATCAAACACCATGGCAACTGCCCCATCAAGGCTAAAAATGCTAGCAAAACCATCCACAACACCAATCATCCCACCAAAAAACCCAGAAACACCATCAGCAGCGGCAATAACATCAATAGAACTCTCAACAACACCAACTATATCTGAATTCCCAGCAGTATTGACCACACCAATAGTTCTAGTGGAAGCAACACATTCAACACTACCAACACTCCTTGTATCAGATTCACTAATCCCTATAATTCTTCCTGCAACACCGATCATTTCATCTACAAAGGTACATCAACCGATCACACCTGCAGTATTTAACTCGAAAGATATCCTAGTATGGTACAATAATCGGCTACTGGAAAGTGACTCAGAAACTGACTCACATGAGTGGGAATTTGATTCAGTAGAGCTTAACACTTCAGATGAGGAAGACACATCACTACCTCCACCCTGCAAAGATATCCCTGTTTACGGAGAAGCACAAATAAAGACCTCTTGGGTTCTTGAACTGGAAACTTCTTCCACAGACCCTATGTCACATCCTACGCCTGATTCTGACAGGGAGAGTACCATCAACAACCTTCACCACAATGTCTTAACCCTCACTAACACATCTAACGCACTCAACCTAATCGATGAGGTAATGCCCATTATCCATCCTGAACTCATCAAATGGAACCAACCTAATCCCCCATGTCTTGACCATTTCCAAAATGATGAGGCGATCATTGACTTCTTGGAATTACAGGATAACATACCAAGCGAGGATCACAAAGCTGGATTCGCCATAGAACTTAATTGCACAACATACTTTGGGGCAGATGCCAAACCTTTCATCTGCAAAAATATAACAATAAAACATGGATATTCCAGTGAAAACCACACTGTGGCACTATTTGATCCCAAAAAAGTAAAAAGAAAGAGCGTATCCAACGGTGAAAACCTCTCTGAGGCACCCGAGGATGAAAGGTTTGACATCCTTCCCTCTAGTACATGGCCGAAATGATCAACGATTCTCATCAAGGAAACAAAAGAATACAACATAGGGACTCCTAAAAGTCCTCACCACATACATCTGGCATCTCTTTTGACTCCAGAGGAACAGCCCAAGTTTGTCGAACTCTTCCAAAAATGCCAGATCAACTTCGCATGGTCATATGTAGACATGCCTGGTCTTGATCCGGATTTAGTCGTGCATCACCTCATAGTAGCAGAAGAAGCCAAGCCTATCAAATAGAAGCTTCGCAAGATGCATCCTCAGATTGCAGGCCTAGTCAAAGCAGAACTTAAGAAACTCCTAGATGTCAGCTTCATTAGACCCATTGATTATGCGGATTGGATATCCAACATTGTGCCCGTCGGAAAACCAAATGGGGGCATCTATATCTGTACTGACTTCAAAGATCTAAACAAAGCATGTCCTAAAGATGAATTCCCCCTACAGAATATCGACATCATAGTAGACCTAATAGCAGGACATGCCATGCTTTCACTCATGGATGGCTTTTCAGGGTACAATCAGATAAAGATCGCACTAGAGGATCAACATAAGACAACCTTCACATTTCCATGGGGCACATACTACTGGAATGTAATGCCTTTCAGTCTGAAGAATGCAGGAGCGACCTATCAATGAGCAATGACTACTATCTTTCATGATATGATGCATACCATAATGGAAGATTATGTTGATGACTTACTAGCAAAATCCCTCACAAGAGAAGGTCATCTAGACATATTAGAGAAAATCTTTGATAGACTGGAACAATATCATGTTAGACTCAACCCAAAAAAATGTGTCTTTGGAGTAACCTCAGGGAAAATTCTAGGATACATTGTCTGCAGCAAAGGCATTGAGGTCGACCCAGCAAAGGTCAAAGCAATCATGGACATGCAACCTCCAAAGAACATCAGTCAGCTAAGGACACTACAAGGGCAGCTTCAATCCATCCGCAGATTCATTGCACAACTGGCAGATAAGTGCCACCCCTTTACACACCTATTACACAAGAACATCTGCTTTCAATGGGATACCAGATGCCAACAAGCATTCCAGATGCTTAAAGACTATCTCATGAATACACCATTGTTGATTCCACCAGATCCGAGTAGGCCTTTATTACTCTACAATTCAGCAACAAGTATAGCATTGGGTGTACTATTGCCACAACACAATGCAAAAGGGAAAGAGTGTGTTGTTTACTACATCTCTCGCACAATGGTTGGCTATGAACTCAATTACACACCTATTGAGCGAGCTTGCCTAGCAGTAATCTTGGCAACCACTAAACTGAGGCACTATCTATTGACACATAAAGTACAGTTAATTGCAAAGATCGATCCACTCAAATACTTACTCAGTAAAGCTGCATTGATTGGCCGCTTGGCCAAATGGGTGATGATTCTCAGTGAATTTGATATCGAGTATGTGGACGGTAAGGCTATCAAAGGACAAGTTATTGCAGATCAGTTGGCCGATGCACCACTCATAGGTGATCATCCTCTCATCTCCAATTTTCTAGATGAAGAGATATTCATGATCACAGAAGCACAACCATGGAAGCTATACTTTGATGGTTCATACACTAGGCATGGCTCGAGGGCAGGTATTCTATTTATCACACCTCAAGGTGACAACATCTTGAAGTCTTACAGGCTCAGATTTCCATGCACAAACAACATAGCAGAGTATGAGGCCTTGATCACAGGACTCAGGCTAGCCATACAATGGAAGTTACAAGAACTACAAGTATATGGCGACTCCCAACTGGTCATTCGACAAACAACCGATGAATATCAGACTAAAGATGACAAACTCATGCCATACAAGTAAATTGTGGATAATCTAAAGGCATCATTTACTACAATCACCTTTGAGTAGATACCTAGAGATCAGAATCATGTTGCTGATGCTATGGCTACTATTGCATCTCTCCTAGATCTTCTGAAAAATTCAACACGCTATGAGTTCTTGGTTGAACAACTTTGGATTCCCACTTATGATATACCAGAAACTGAGATGATATGTCGCCTTGTTGGTTTCGAATCCCCATGGTACGGTGAGTTCTACACCTATCTTCACGATCACACACTTCCTCCTAACCAATCGAATAACCAACGTAAAACCTTCATTCTCCAAACTGCTCGATATACCATTATTGCTGAAACCTTATACCAACGCAGTCTTGATGGTACTCTCCTTTGATGTCTGGAACAAGATGAGATAACAAAGGCCTTGGAAGAGGTACATGAAGGAATTTGTGGAACTCATGCAAGTGGACCGTCACTAGCTAAAAAGATCCTACGAGCTGGATACTATTGGCCATCAATGGAAAAAGACTCCTACTACTTTGTCATAAAGTGCAAGAAATGCCAAGTTCATGGAGACCTGATACATGCACCAACATAGGAATTGCAACCAATCACAACACCATGGCCCTTTTGTCAATGGGGACTTGACCTTGTGGGTAAAATCCATCCATCTTCATCCAACGACCACAAATTCATTATTATCGCCACCGAATACTTCACAAAGTGGATCGAAGTTGTTCCACTTACCCAAGTCACCGGCAAGAAGATCGCCCCATTCATCCTCAATTACATCATTTTCCAGTATGGTGTACCCATGTCCATCATCACAGATAACGGGCTTCCTTTCAAAAATCAGGATGTCCGTGAATTCTGTGAAAAGTTTCACATCCAACACCGCTTTTCCACTCCCTATTACCCACAAGGTAAAGGTCAGGCCGAAGCATCAAATAAGAACATATTGAGAATCCTCAAGAAGATAATCAATGATGTTGGCCGTGATTGGCATGTTCAATTGAATCCCGTACTATGGGCATATCGAACTAGCATTTGCACCCCTACAGGCGCAACTCCTTACTCACTGGTCTATGGTGCAGAAGCTATCTTACCTATTGAGGTTGAGATACCATCACTACGAGTTTCCTTGCATAATCTAATAGATGATGAAGCCTACAAGGTATCACATCTTCGGGACTTAGAACTACTTGATGAGAAATGACAAGCTGCATTCAATTACCTCAAAGCCTATTAGCAGCACATGAGCAGAAGCTATAATCATCAGTTTAAACCTTGTACATTTGAGGTAGGTGATCTTGTTCTCTGAGAAAATCCTCGTAACCAACCAAACAGGAAACATCAAGGAAAATTTGAATCAAACTGGCTGGGTCTATATGTTATCACTGCTGTCTTTGGGTCTGGGGCATATCAGTTGGCTACTTCAGAAGGAGAACCGCTAGCAGATCCGATCAACAGCATGCACCTCAAATGGTTTTATACCTAAAGTTGTACAGAGCATCAGGATCCTATACATACCAGCAAAAACACCAAAAGCATTCTGAAAAATGTCCTGAAGACAATACAAAAACATCCAAATAGTAAAGAAAAATCATATATCCAAACGGTGAACAACCACTCCGGTGGCACCTTGGGTAAGTGCGATGGTGAAAAACCTAGCAAATAGGCGCCACTCATAAAGGCAATGGCTCCATTATCTTTCAAGCTTGTTGCGATCACATTCATTACATACACACATCCATCCATCTAAACCATGGCTTTTTATTGATCTGCAATCAAGAAAGTACTTCATGTGTCTTGCATCTTGCTTTTTCATAGTCATGTCTAAACTAGGGGCAATGCCCTTAACCTATTTTGATGGAAGTGGATTGTACATTACTTGTGATTTGTTGGGTTCTTCAAAACTATCTCACAAAATCCAAAAACATTCAAAACAAACACAAAATCCAAAAACATTCAAAACAATCATCAAAATACCAAAAACATTGGAAAACTATCTTAGAAAATCCCCCAAAAAAAACATCAGAACACATCGAAAATCAAACAAAAACATGGCAACACATTGTACATACTCATCCGAGTAGATACCATGCAAACATTGTAAAATACTCACATGATGATCACTTATCAAATCGACCAAACAATCAACATCAACACACAAACTGTCTTCGACAAGGATGCATCCTTACCAAAACAAAGACAGGATGACATTTTCTTTGACAAGAAAATTATGTTTAAGCTAGCAAAATACTTGGTTGTTTTGTAGGTTATTCATTCATTTATATATATCAGGTTCCTACGCTACTTCAGGATATCCACAAGTGATTAGAGTGGTCGGGATGTTTTAAAGTCTTTTGCGAATTATTCTGATGAAATTCTGGGGCATGTACTAATGGTGTCTACATGGGAAGTTCACTAAGCTATGTGATCATAGGCAAAATACAGTCATAGATCACTACGGCTTGCTGACTACAATGTATACCTCAACCATATGAGCATGAACCATTATCGAGGATCCATATTCTTTATTCTTTATTCTTCATATATGTTGTTTGCTTACAGGTACAATGCTCTTTCTTTGGTTTCTCCTACCTCATCCAAACTGGATAAAGGTTTTATCTCTTATTACAGTATGAACTTGTCTCAGGATATGATCAACCCAAGATCAAGGAGGATGTTCCAAGTCATGCATGAACGGAGATGATCCTTGTCTGTTCTGCAAGCAATACTCAGGTCAACTTGACCCATTATATCAAGTTGTTTGTATTAACTTGCTACATTAAAATCCATGTAAGGAATACTCAGGTCATCTTGAATCATTATGTCAAGTTGCTTGTATTCTCTTACAACATTTTCAAGCTCAATGATGAAAATAGAGCACTATGGATCGTCATTCCATCTCATCTATATATATTGCATTCCATCCATCCATACATTTGTAAATAGCTGCATATCATTCATACATAGTAATGACAATGGGTGCATACTCTATTTCACTCTTCTTCCATAGGAATGAGTCATAGGTCCTCCATATCTTCTATCTAACATTAAATCCCCCCCTCACCCTCCCTATCTTGGTCGTCATCATCATAATCCATTCATCATTTCCCATCAACCCAATCAAGCCATGTTCATCACCATCCATCTCTAAATAGGACGGACTGTGTTTCCCATCCTAAGTCAACCCAATCAAGAAAGTTACTCTGTCTACATAGGTACATCGACACATGCACACCTAGACTATCAATAGATACTCTGATCAAGTATCTTCGGGTCTTAACAGGTAATCGGGTCTCAACAGGTAATCGATCATGGTAATCCTAGACTACAACAGGCATTTCTCATAATGACCTAGTCTCAATGAGGCTACCATGATTCCCCACAACCATCCATCACACGCACACACTATCAATTGATCAACCAATCAAACACAATCATAACGGACAATTACATCAATTGTCTAAAGTCTCAACGAGTATTTTTCTTCATATACCTTGACTTCATTGGTCAATTACATCAATTGTCTAAGTCCAAGCGACCAACTGACATCAACTGTCACGCTTTGACTGAACTGGGGCAATTAAACCGATTGCACCAGATTGTTCAACCAATTTTAATCAATTGTATAGCATCAATCAAAAGCACACACCACATTTGCACCGCATATTTTGCCTGACCTAAAGGTACTCACTGGCTTGATGTTTCTCCGTATTCACTCCGATTTCTTCTATTGTTTCACCAGTATTGCTAAAATCTTCTCTTCTACCACCCTGCCAATTTTCATTCTTTTTCAAGAGATCGCCCGATTTTTTGAAATTTTTGGCCCATCTCTCGAGGGGGCATACCACCCATTAAATCAACATTTTATGGGGCATTTCTTCACACCTATTTCTCTTTCTTTGAAACGACGCGATAAACTGCACCGTCTCAAAGAGGGGCAAATGTAGTCACATAAATCTGTCCAGTTTAATTAAATGAATATTTGCTATTTATTTGATTAAAAACCCACTAGCCATTAGTTAATTAAATTAATATTTAATTAATTCATCTTCAAACATTCTCCTATTAATTAAATAAATTATTCAATTTATTTTAATTCATTCATTAAACCAAATTCAAATCGATTAAATGAATAAATCCTATTTATTCAATTTAACCCATTTTCCTCTTTTAAATAAATTAAATAAAACATTTATTTAAATCATTTATCCCCCCCCCCACTTGCATTTAATGCAACTTGCACGTATTTATTGAAATAAATTAATTTTATTTTAAATAAAATCCTATTTTCCCTCACCCACCAAATCCACTTGCATTCCTAAATCCCCTTCTAGATTCTTCTAACCCCTTCTTAATTAACCTAATCCATCCCCTAATTTTTTTCACATTCTTAAGCAACTTTAAGTCACTTCTCAAAGACTCCAAAGTCTTTGAAAAGCATGTTCAACAAGCTAACCTCTAAAGTCTTCCAAACCACTAATGACTCTTACATGACCATTAATGGCTCTTACATGACCATTTATGGTTAACCCTTGACTCAACCCTCATGTGATTCATGTGTCTCCTCAAGCATTTATTTCTTTGACCATGGTTATCCCTTTTACCTTTGCACAAGAGTTTATCCATTGGATAAAAGCTTTATTCTTTGAATAAAGAATTTATTCATTCAACCCAACCTTGACCTTAACTCCCAAGTTAACTCTCAAGTCATGTCAAACATTTAATGCTTATTCCCTTTCCTCTCAACCTATCTCATATTGACACTTGTCATCCTGGGATTGGGTTGAAAGCCCTCACATGGATTGAATATCATTCAATCCTGACCCTTGTTGAGATTACTCAATCTCAACCATCCAATTCTCCATTTTCCCTATAAATAGAGCCCATTTCTTCATAATCCAAATCCTGAAAACTTGTATGCATTTAATCTATAGGCATTTTTAGAGAGCATTTAGTATAATATCCACTCTTTTGGTTTAAAATCAATTAGTTAAATCTCTTATTTCAGCTTTTATTCACACTTGCATAACATAAGTCATAATCATCTACAATCTTGAACCTCCATAAGCATCCATAGTGCAAAAAGCTGCTGAAAGCTACACTAATTTGGAACTTGGAGAGGAGAGAAACAAAGGAGAAGGAGCTAAGAGCATGTTAGAAGGCATTTGGAGATGCCTTGTGATATTTGTTTCCATAGTTAAATATTCTAGCATGTTTTTAGTGTCTCTTTTGATATGCCTGCTTAGATTAGTTTTTTGTTGAATAACACTAACTTTGATCCTTGTTTCTTGTTGTTTTTGTGTGTTATACGACCACAGGTTTTAGTCTAACCATTGTCCATTTTGCAGTGTAAATATATGTGTATATATATGTGTGTGTGTGTGTGTGTGGTCACACACACACATATTGACTTATTGTATATGTGGTTGTCTTTCAATCATGGTGGTTGTATCATGAGTTATGTTTGGTTGTTAGGTGTTAGCCTAGGTATAGTGTGTGTGTGTGTGTATTAAAAATGATATATTCATGAAATTGTGCATATTCTTTAACAAGGAAGATGTCATATATATTCTATTTAAATAGACAACAATATGATCAACAAAATTATTCATTATCGCAAGCATAGTTTAGTGATGAACCATGGCATGAGGATGTATTGTACCTATATTTTTGTCATTTTGCTTATCGATAGAACATAACATCATCGAGGGTTCGATTTTTAACTTATACATATTCAAGGTTCAATTTATAGGGTTCCAATTTTAACTAGCCTTAAATATTTAGAATTCTCTTTTTAGACTATATATACAAGTTGCTACCTTCAAATTAAATGTATATATCAAAATAACACATGTAGTAGCAAACAATAAATAAAAGCCACAAATATTGTTTATAGCGTATCAAGAACTAAAGCCCAAAATCCATTTCTTATGGTCTTTTAATTTGAGGGGAGATTAAAATTTTTTTCAAGATATTACGAATTGACTCATTGAAGATAATTGGAGGTTTGCCCCCTCAAAGTGGCTTGTTATTTCTATGATGGTGGAAATTAAGGTTAGGGTTAAATTAAGCTAATAAAACCACTAAATGTCCTAATTAACTATCACATTAGGGAGGAGAGGAATCTAATAGATCTATCCTTGATAGACCAATATTTTGATCAGATTCCAGGCTCCTTAGATAGGGTTTTCTCCTCCTTGAATTGAATGTTGAAGATTAGGGCAAGATAGTGAACTATTGAAGCAATATGACTGAAATAATAAGCTATAGATGTCGTATGGAGCCACCAACATAGGTTTGAGTAGAAGAATGTTTTTTGGATCTACTCCCAGAAGTTCGGCTTGATTTTTCAAGACCACGTAGTATTAATTCACCATGGTCCTTCGAATTTCTTGTTGTCGAAAGCTAAACTTTTTCATCTCTATGAATTATGTTGATCCTCCTAATTACATCTTTGTACCTATTCCTGGACATAGTGAAAAGGGGAAGTTTGTTGGGAATAGGGGTTTGCCTTAGGTCAAACCTTGATTTTGGAATTAAGCATGAAATTGAATTGAAAATGTAAATGAAAGATTGCAATAAAATACTTTCCATTTGGGAGAAATGTTGAAAATGAATCAAGCACTAGTGGTATATATTAATGAAGTTTTGTTTGTCTCTAAAAAGGAATTAGGGTTTCATGTAGGGTGTCTTCATAAAACATAGAACATGAATGCCATTTTCAAAGCTTGAATCTTGATTTCACTTCTGCTCCAATGCTTTATAGAAGATTGATTGCTTGCTCACTTAAATAGAGGATCTCAATTTTTATCTCTTTAGTTGATTAGGAATTGAATTAGGGTAAAAATAAGAGGGGTAGACCTCCTTTGATACTTTCTTGTCTATTGAACTTTTTCAACAAGTCGACACGAGGCTCGATTTTCCACTCATCAAAGGTGACCACTAGAGGAGGCCAGTTTGGGGCCTAAATAGGAGGCCCAAGGCATATATGCCTTGATCCTAACTTAGGACCAGGGCATGGTATGTCCTGGTATTGATTTGGGACTAGGGCATGGTACTTTTTGGTCCTGATTTGGGACAAGGGCGTTATACGTCCTGGTCTTGCAAACCAGGAATTCCAAATTGAGGGAGAAGCTAGAAATTTGGTGAAAATGTGAGGTAAATGAGTGGTATGAGTAGAATCAATATTACAATCAGGCCTTGGAGGATGAAACACTAACGTGAGGACAAAATTGTAGGTGAGTAAAGTTTAGGACGCTACATTTAGCCCTCACTTTAGCAAGAGTATGAGACTAAGCATACTCACGATAAAGTGCAAAGGACTGCATTGAAAATTTCCATCAAGACATCAAAGAGACAAGACAAACCAAGCCCCTAAGGACTTTAGGATCTTACTACTCCAAAATAAAGATAAAAGGAACATCACAAGAAAGAGGAAAGAGAGAGATAACATGATTGCTAGCCTAGTAAGGTTTGCTTACTATGAGTCATTGATAGGGTTTACCTAGCTTGCTCACACTTCACCTAGTTGGTGTTGCTCAATTCCACCATCCTCACCAGGTCTAGCTATGTTTCAAGACCTCCAAGTCCTTCCCAATCTCTGCTAGGAATTTCTCTTTTCCAAACTTAAGGTGTTTGTAACAAGTGTTTTGACTAGGAACCCTACCAATTCAATGTGTTTCCCATATGCTCAATCTTGCAATATTGACTAAAACTTGTCAACTTCTCATTTTTCAGCCCCATAATGTTATAAGACATTGTAGAGGTGTGGAGGTGGTATTTAACATGGAATGAGTTCAATTAGTTCCAATTGAGGTTTTTAAATCTCTATCTTGCTTATTGATTTCATAAAATTGCCTAGAAATAGGGCTACAAGGATGAGCCCCAATTAGGCCTCCTAAATCTGGTTTTTAAGGGTTATGAGGCAATCAGTCCAAAAGACCTTGCAACAAGTTTTATTTTTCTTCAATCACTCACCCATCCTCAAGATATTTTGTTGGTTTTAGACTCTCAACTTGCGCTACAGTGCCCTAACCCAAAAATGAGGGTTTGCTAGGGTTTCTAGGCCTTAACCGGTTGTGACTGTTCAACAAAGGAATAAGGTTATGAAATGAGGTTGTCAAAGCTTCTCATCTCAAATAGAACTCTAAATGGACCTGTCCTTCAATTCCAAATGCTAAAGTTTGGGTTTTGAAGTCACCCCTGCAACATACAATCAATTTACACCATGTTTCCTCTAGTCGGGTTGCTCCTGGACTCACCTAGAACAAGGTGGAAACTATGATGAACTTCACTTCCATATCTCCTCCCTACATATTTGCACTGTACATAGGGTTGCCTTCCATATCCCAATAGGTCGTGATGGTAGCATGGAGGGATTTTATGGGGCAACCATTTTTACATAAATTGCTATTTACAAGCCAAAACTGGTTGTTTGAAAACAAAACAATAAAATTACTAACAATCACTATATATAAAGAATGAAATGGACCAAATGACACTGGAACACACCAAAGAAAAAATGTCCAAAGTTGGATCAATGGATTCAATCCATTTGTGTTTACTTTTATGCAAAATAAGACAAAAACAGTGATGATAGTCCAAAAATGAGTGGTTTCGGATTGTCATTCATAAAAATCAAACTTCAAACCTTGGTAACTGTGAAAGAGGAGGTTTAAATAGTATTCCCCATGTGTGGAGGCATCCTAGGTCAATGTTATAACCCTAACTCCACCGCTAAGCTCTTTTAGGACCAAAGTTGTCATGACAACTTTTACAATTTTCCATATTTTGCTTTGCCAACTTAGGCAACATATTACAAGTCATTATTCATGTCTTTTTAAACATTCCTAAGACTATTCTAAACCTCTCTAATGCTCTCACCAAGTTATGCCTCTTTTGACCAAGAAGAAGGCAATTTTAACTACTCAAACTACCTCCTACTCACAAAGTGTAAACCTAGAAAGAAAGCTAACTCAACTAGGCCTACACTTGACTCAAAAAAAACATTACACACACACCTTGGACCCTCTTGGAGTCCTTATTAGAAGCCTGACTTGGCTATGGTCAGTACAAGCCAAAATTGTAGAAGGACTATGAGCCTAAGTCCTAGGTGCTCCTACACCATTCTCCCCAACAAAAGAAAATTAAGTCACCTCTTTGGGGATCAGATTCTAATCAATGCCTAACCTCTTGAACTCTATCTCAAGCACCCATGTAGCCTCAACATCATCCATACCCCGCTACTTGATTAGGTGCTCCTAATAAATTTGGTGTCTTGTCTTCTTAGCGATCCTTGAACTCAATACCTTTTCAGCCTTTGGACTTGGTTTTGCTGGTACTTGAAGGTTATTTACATCATCTGATACCTTTGAGTGACTGCAATCTGAACTTGGAATTGGCCCTTTGAAAGCAACTAAGTCTTCTATATTAAAAACCAGTGACAATCCTATTTCACTTGGTAGGTCTACCTTGTATGCATTTTCTCCATACTTGGCTAGGATGTCACATGGACCCAACCTTCTCTTCTGCAACTTATTAGGTACTCCTTGCTATAGCCTTACCTTGTTAAGGTGCACCATGAAAAGATCACCTACTTGGAATTGTAGGTTCTTCCTTGTCTCATCAACCTTTTGCTTGATCTTACTTGTGTTCTCCATCGATGCTTTCTTGACTGATTCATGTACCTCTTTCATGGACTGAGCAAAATCTTCAGCATATCCACTCCTTGTTACTGCATTTCCTAAGTCCCTTAGCTCTAGTATACCCCTTGGGTGAAGACCATAGACCACCTCAAAAGGACTCCTGCCTGTGGTTCTATTTATTGTGTCATTGTAAGCATATTTAGCTTGTGATAACACTTGTTCCCATGTCTGACCATACTCCTTGGTGAGGCACCTCAATAGGTTTCCTAAGCTTCTATTAACCACTTCGGTCTGCCCATCTATTTGTGGATGGTAGGCTGATCCAAAAGATAGGTTGGTGCCAAGTTTTTGCCAAAGTGTCTTCCAAAAATGACTCATGAACTTTGAGTCCTTGTTTGAAACAATTCTCATGGGTAAACCATGTATCCTTATCACTTCCTTGAAGAACAAATGAGCTATATGACATGCATCATGAGTGGTCTTACAAGGTACGAAGTGGGCCATCTTACTAAACCTGTCCACTATGACATAAATGTTGTTAAATCCTTGCTTTGTCCTTGGAAAACCCACTACAAAATCCATACTAATGCACTCCCAAGGTCTATTTGGTATGGGAAGAGGTTGGTATAAACTGACATTAGAAGAAGTGCCCTTGGCCTTTTGACAAACAATACAAGTTTCCACATACTTCCTAACATCTTGATTCATCCTAAGCCAATAGTAATACCTTTGAACTAACTCTTGAGTCTTGTTGACTCCAAAATGACCACTAAGACTAGCATTATGCTTCTCTTGTATGAGATTTTCTCTTATTGACCCTCTAGGCACACAAAGTTGCCCTCCTCTAAACAACAATCCATCTTGCAAGGTAAAATCAGAATACTCACCATGAAAATGATTTTGATACTCTTTTCATACCTTGTAGGCATTTGAAAATTCTTCATCTTTCGGGTATAGGTCTCTAAAACTGTCAACACCTATGCTTCTTAACTGAATTTCTTGGACTGTCAAGAGTCTCCTTCTCAATGCATCAGCAACCCTGTTTAGTTGACCTTTTTTGTGCTTGATTGTGAATGTGTAGGCTTGCATATACTCTACTCGCTTCATGTGTTTGTGACTGAGTTTGTTTTGTGAGTTTAGAAAGCTTAAAGCTTGATTGTTTGTGTAGACTACAAATTCCTTAGGAAGGAGATATTGTCTCCAATTCCTCAAAGCCTCCACTAATGCATATAACTCCAAGTCATATTAGGAGTATTTTCTCTTAGCATCACTTAGCTTCTCACTATGGAAAGCTACTGGTCTTTCTTCTTGACTTAGGACAACAGCTACTACAACATTGCTTGCATCACATTCCACTGTGAAGAGTTTCTCAAAACTAGGTAACACCAACACCGGTTGAGTGGCTATCCTTTCTTTCAAGGTTACAAAAACTTTATTTTCTTGTTCATTCCACTGAAACTTTGCCTTCATTCCACCTCTAATAGTGTCCAACATTAGTGCACATATAGCACTGAATTGCCTAATGAATTTCCTGTAATTTTGAGCCAGTCCATGGAAGCTTCTCACCTCTGTTGCTGATTTAGGAGTAGGCCAATTTACTATGGCTTCAACCTTGCTAGGATCCATCTTGAGATTCCCATGTGACAACACAAACCCAAGGTAAACCAACTCTTTCTTAACAAATTCACACTTGTCCAAGTTCATGGTGAGCTTCTCTTCATACAATCTTTGTAGCACAATTTGCAAATGATTAACATGATCTGCCCTATCCTTACTGAAAATGAGAATATCATCTAAATATACCACCATAAATTTACCTATGAAGTCCTTCATCACCTCATTCATGAGCCTCATGAAGGTGCTTGGAGCATTAGATAAACCAAATGGCATTACAAGCCATTCATAAAGACCTTTTGTTGTCTTGAATGTTGTTTTCCATTCATCACCCTCCTTAATCCTAATTTGGTGGTATCCACTTTTAAGGTCAATCTTGGTAAAGTATTTGGCTTCCCCTAAGCAATCCATTAGGTCTTCTATTCTAGGAATTGGAAACCTATATCTAATAGTGATCCTATTTATAGCCCTAGAGTCAGTGCACAATCTCCAAGTACCACCTTTCTTTGGGGATAAATGGTAGGTAGAACACAAGGGCTAATGCTTTTCCTAATTAGGCGTTGGTCTAAAAGCTCTTGGATTTGTTTAGCAATTTCTACATTTTATTGGGGAGTCATTTTGTAAGCCACCTTGTTAGGTAAGGATGCCTCGGGTATGAAGTCAATTTGATGGCTTATGACTCTTTTAGGAGGTAAGGTGGCTGGTTGTCCATCACTCACTATCCCTTTGAACTATTTTAATAGGTCTTGAACCTCTATTGGCAAATCTGGCTTCTCTTTCTTGTCTTCCTCTTTAGGTTTCATCACTAATGCAAACCCTATTCCTTCACCTTCCTTGAGTGTCTTCAAGAACCATTTTCACTCACCAAAAGGACATTAGGACCTGCTGCTCTCTTTTCACCTTCCTCAAGGATAGATTGGATCTTGAATGTGACTCCATCTTTCTTGAATGAATATGCATTCTTGGCTCCATCATGAATAGCTTGTCTATCAAATTGTCATGGTCTTCCTACTAAAAGATGGCATGCATCCATGGGTAAGACATCGCATAACACTTTGTCCTTATACCTCCCAATGGTGAAATCCACCCATGCTTTCTCATTGACTAGGACATGTTGGCCTTTGTTCAACCAAGTGACCCTATATGGGTTGTTGTGAGGTATCCTTTTTAATTTAATCTTACTCATTGCCTCTTCTGACACAATGTTGTCTGTTGACCCAGAGTCAATGATCACTTTGCAAACTTTGTCCATAATCTTGAATTTGATCCTAAATAATGACCTCCTTTGGCTAGGCTCTTCTTTGACAAGTTATTTTATCAAAGTTCTTCTTATCATCAGGTTGTCACATACCTCTGATTCTAAGACAACCTCTGAAGTCTTTCTTCTTTAAGTCTCTTCTTGAAGATAGTTCACTCTTCTTTCACTACTCTGTGATGATAACCCCTTCTCTGGACACCTATATATTGGATGACCAAGCTAATTGCAATGGTAACACTTCATTGAGGCAAAATATGAGGAACCTCTACCTTGTCCACTAGACCTTCCTCTAAAACCACTATTTGACCCCCTTCCTCTATTGAATCCTCCTTTATCAGTGCCACCTTCTTGCTGCTCAGTGATTTTAGACTCACCTTGTGTTCTTTGCTTTGAGTTTCTTCCTCCAAAGCCTCCCCTATGGCCTCTATTTTTTTTTCCTCTACCTTTGCCCCTATTACTACTTGAATCATGTTTTCTTTTCATTTTTTCTTCCACTTTAAGGGAAAGTTGATAGCTTTGATGAACTATCTTTGGGCTCATTAGACTGATTTCCTCTTGGATGTTCCATCTTAGTCTGGAGGTACCTAGCTACCTTAAGGCTTTCTTCTTCCACTGCATGAGATCTAAGACTAAGTTTGTGAAACTCCTCCGTATAACCACTTACATCAAGGTCTTTTTGTCTTAGGTTTTGTCTTTTCCTATGGATCTGCACTTCATAGTCATCAGGGAGATAGGCTTCTTTGATTTTGACTAACATCCCTTTCCAAGAAGAGATGGGTGTTTTACCCACTTTCTTCCTCTCATCCTGCACAAATTTCCACCATGTGAGAGTGGCTCCCCTCATCCTAGACTTGGCCACTTTGACTCTTTGAGATTTAGTTATGCCTTCACATTCAAAATGGTTCTCCATACCCTCTATCCATTCTAGAACCACTTCTACTTCCATCTTACCAGTGAACAATGGCAATCCCTCTAGTGATTTACCACTTAAGGCTTTCAATGCCTTTAGGAAAGGTTGTTTTTCCAAAACAGGATTAGGTTCAGGTACTCTGTCTACTTCTGACACCTCTTTACCCTTCCCTTCAGCTCCTTCAACCTTTACCAACACTTCATCTGCCTTGGTTTCAATTTCACTAAGCTTACCTTCCAATTCTGCCAATTTTTCCTTCAGGAGCCTATTCTCTTCCTTCTGATCATCCACTTTCTTTGCCAACTCTGCATTGGTAACCATGGTGTTGTCTCCTATATATTCCACTGAGTACATCTACTCTCCTAGCCCAAATCTTATAGGCTCTGATACCAATTTGATAGGGTTTACCTATCTTGCTCACACTTCACCTAGTTGGTGTTGCTCAATTCCACCAACCTCACCAGGTCTAGCTATGCTTCAAGACCTCCAAGTCCTTCCCAATCTCTACTAGGACTTTCTCTTTGCCAAACTTAAGGTGTTTGCAACAAGTGTCTTGACTAGGAACCCTACCAATTCAATGTATTTCCCATATGCTCAATCTTGCAATATTGACTACAACTTGTCAACTTCTCATTTTTCACCCCCATACTATTATAAGACATTGCAGAGGTGTGGAGGTGGTATTTAACATGGAATGAGTTCAATTAGGTCCACTTGAGGTTTTTCAATCTCTATCTTCCTTACCAATTTCATAAAATTGGCTAGAAATAGGGCTACAAGGATGAGCCCCAATTAGGCCTCCTAAATCCAGTTTTTAAGGGTTTTGAGGGAATCGGTCCAAAAGACCCTCCAACAAGTTTTATTTTTCTTCAATCACTCACCCATTCTCAAGAGATTTTGTTGGTTTTAGACTCCCAACTTTCCGTACAGTGCCCTAACCCAAAAATGAGGGTTTGCTAGGGTTTCTAGGCCTTAACTGGCTGTGACTGTTCAACAAAGGAATAAGGTTATGAAATGAGGTTGTCAAAGCTTACCCTCTCAACTGGAACTCTAAATGGACCTGTCCTTCAATTCCAAATGCTAAAGTTTGGGTTTTGAAGTCACCCCTGCAACATGCAATCAATTTACACCATGTTTCCTCTAGCGGGTTGCTCCAAGACTCGCCTAGAACAAGGTGGCAACTATGATGAACTTCACTTCCATAACTCCTCCCTACATATTTACACTGTACATAGGGTTTTCTTCCATGTCCCAACAGGCCATGATGGTAGCACAGAGGGATTTTATGGGGCAACCATTTTTACATAAATTGCTATTTACAAGCCAAAACTGGTTGTTTTAAAACAAAACAATAAAAGTACTAACAAACACTATCTACAAAGAATAAAATGGACCAAATGACACTAAAACACACCAAAGAACAACTGTCCAAAATTGGATCAATAGATTCAATCCATTTGTGTTCACTTTTATGCAAAATAAGGCAAAAACAGTGACGACAATCCGAAAATGAGTGGTTTCAGATTGTCATTCATAAAAATCAAACTTCCAACCTTGGTAACCATGGAAGAGGAGGTTTAAATAGTCTTCCCCATGTGTGGAGGAATCCTAGGTCAATGTGCTAACCCTAACTCCACCGCTAAGCTCTTTTAGGACTGTAGGATTTTGCCAAGATCAAGGGCACAATGAAAAGCATAAAAAGAGACAATAGAATGACAAGAACAAACTGTATTCTAATCAATATGCAAATGATCAACTGGATTAACCAATACAATGAATATAGGCTTGCTTATATAGGCAAGGCCATATGGATGTATGAGCACACAAATATGACATGTGGCTCAATGAGAAACAAGGGTAGGTAAGAAATACTAGGGGTAGGTAGGAGAAATAATATAATATTCCACAAGAGATGGATGACCCACCGAATGTGGAGTGTAACAGTAAAATAAGACCACAAAAGGTGGAATTTCTCCTACAGGCTCTATCCCTATGTGCACACTTCCCTAAGTGTCTCAAATCCAAACTACGAAGAGATGCATTATCCTAAGTTAACTTAAGTAAGTGTAATAATATCCAAAATGAATATTTATTTACACCAACACCCCCCCTTAAGTGCAACTTAGGGGAATGAAGACTCAAGTCAACAATGCAAGATGGGTCCCGGCTACTACGCCATGATAGGTACCCATGTACAATATGCAAATGCAAGCAAAACTATGCAATGCAATCTCTCACAAACGGAGAAAGGGAGAAAACCTAGTGGGAAAAAACTCCCCCCCAAAAGAGAGATGAATGTACAAAAGACTCTCAAAGAAGAAGGACAAAACCTCAAAGAGGAAAAAGTCCCCCTCATAAGAGAGGAAGGAGAAGTCAGTTGACCCCCCCTAATGACACATCTCGCACCCCCAAGAGAGCTCGCAACTGCTGGAACTTACTCTCGGTGAAAGGTTTGGTGAATATGTCAGCAACCTGCTCTGTTGTAGGACAATACTGCAAATCAATGACCTGCTCCTGGATGAGCTCTCGGATATAGTGCATATGGATCTCGATGTGTTTGGTCCGCTGGTGCTGGACCGGGTTCTTCGAGATTGCAATAGCACTCTAATTGTCGCAATGTAGAACTGTCGGCCGTGGAGTGGTGAATCCAAACTCTGTGAGAATCTGCTGGAGCCAAATGGTCTCAGTTGTTGCGTTAACAGTGCCTCGATACTCAGCCTCAGTCGAAGAGAGAGCAATAGCATGTTGCTTCTTGCTCTGCCAACAAATGGGGCCCGAACCAAGGTGAAAACTATAACCAGAAGTAGACTTACGATCATCAAGATCGCCAGCCCAATCGGAGTCTGTGTAACCAACCAAGCGAAGTCTTGTGCCTGCTGCATAGTGAATCCCATAGTGATGTGTACCCTGGATGTAATGAAGGATGCATTTGGCGGCTTTCCAATGAAGCTCATGTGGTTCCTGCATGAAGCGGGAAACCATGCCAACTGCAAATGAAATATCAGGGCATGTATGAGTCAAGTAGATGAGACTACCCACAAGCTGATGATACAAAGTGGCATCAATTGGTGGAGAAGAACACTGAGCCTCAAGCTTGACTCCTGAAAGAAAGGGAGTCAGGGCAGGCTTACAATCAGCCATATGAAAGCGTGCAAGTAGATCAAGAGCATACTTGGGTTGCAATAGTATAATCCCAGAAGGTGACTGTGAAATCTCTATCTCGAGAAAGTAGTGCAAAAGACCCAAGTTAGTCATAGCAAATCTGTCATGCAAAGCAGATTTGACCCTGCTAATGATGGATGAAGTACTCCCTGTAATGATCAAGTCATCAACATAGAGCACAAGTATCAAGTGAGAGTCATCCTGTCGCAAAATTTAGACATTTAGATCAGAATGACACCTGGTGAAACCTGCGGAGAGAAGAAAGGAATCCATCTTGGCATACCAAGCCCTAGGGGCCTGCTTAAGGCCATAGAGAGATTTCCTTAGTCTGCAAACCAAGGAAGTATCCTGGATGAAACCCTATGGCTGCTCCATATAAATCTCCTCATCAAGATCACCATGAAGAAAAGCACTCTTCACATCCATCTAATGTACATCCCAACCATGAGCTGCAGCAATAGCAAGTGTTAAACGAATGGAGTTCATCTTGGCTACGGGTGCAAAGGTCTCAGTATAATCAATACCTGCAACCTACGAGAAACCTTTCGCAACAAGCCGAACCTTATACTTATCCACACTACCATCCACTGCAAACTTGGTCTGATAGATCCACTTACATCGAACCATCTTTCTCCCCTTAGGGAGATGGACTAAATCCCATGTGTTGTTCCTCATCAAGGAACTATACTCTTCCTCCATAGCGTGGTCCCACTCAGGAACCCCTGATGCTTCCCTAAATGTCTGTGGATCGGAAGCGGTAGCAATGAATGCATGTGGAAGATCTTGATGTTGTGATCGAGTTCTCCGTGTATCGGAAGGATCCCCAACAAGAGAACCCGTGGACTCAAGTGTCTGTCGAGCCCAACGAGGTCTAGGTGGAGGTGGAGAATGAGGCTCCTCAACTGCAAGTGGACCCTGCGGAGGTGTAACCCTGCGAGTCGGAGTTGAAGGAGTCTCATCATCTGAATCATTAACATCACTATCCACAATGGAGGAAGGTGGAGGAGGTAGAGAGGCTAAGCTAGGAGAGCTTTCCTCAAAGTGAACACTCCTCTCAATGAACACCTCATGTGTCTTTGGATCCATCAATCTGTATGCCTTAACACCCTCAGGATATCCAACAAATATGCAAGGCCGACTCTGAGGTTCCAATGCCTTGTGTTTCTGCGGAGGTATGCGAGCCCATGCTGGACACCCAAAGACTCTGAAATGTCTCACAATCGGTTTCCTACCAGCCCAAGCTTCAAAAGGAGTAATACCTTGCAAAGCTTTGTGAGGAACCCGATTCTGGATGTGTGTGGCACAACTGATAGCCTCTGCCCAAAAGGCGGGATCAAGAGAATGTGCATGTATCATACAGCTAGCCATTTCTTTGAGAGTTCTATTCTTGCGTTCTGCAACCCCATTCTGTTGTGGAGTGTATGCGACAGAATGCTGAAGATCAATCCCCTCAAATGTACAAAAATCCTCAAGTCTTTTGTTCACATATTCCCTTCCATTATCTGTGCGAAGAATCTTGACCACTTTCCTTGATTGCTTCTCCACATGAGTCTTGAAGTCCTGAAATCTGTCAAATACTTCACTCTTATGAATGAGAAAGTAGACCCAAGTGAAGCGGGAGTAGTCATCAATGAAGGTGAGAACATAGCGGGCCTTACTAAATGAAGGTGCTAGAAATGGACCTGCTACATCGCTGTGAACAAGTTGAAGAACTTCCAAAGCTCTCCAAGCTTTCCCTTTATCAAACTTCTCTTCGGGATGCTTGCCCATGGAACAACCTGAACATACACCCTCTGAAAAACTAATTTGAAGTAGACCTGTGACCATGTCTTTAGTGCTTAGCTGCTGAAGATAGCAGTAGTTGAGGTGACCAAACCGCTCATGCCATAGCTTACTTTCTGAATTTGAATGAGTAAGCAAGGCCCTAGAAGGTGAACTTGGCACAAAGTGGGAAAATGAATAAAGCCTTGAGTTGTCATTGACTTGTCCCACTGCTACCAAGGCATCATCATCAAGTTCCTTTACCACAACTGAATCTGGTGTAAACTCAACCTTTTTCCCATTCCCATAGTGAGTGATTTGGTAGATGGAGAGAAGGTTGGTAGACAAGTTAGGAACATAGAGAACATTCTCAAATGTTCCATCATCCATGTCAATTGAACCTTTCCCTTCAACCTCTACTTGTGTATCATCACCTATGTAAATGTGAGGTACCTTAGATGGCTCCAATGAAGAAAACTACTCCTTTGTAGAACCCATGTGATATGAGGCACCCGAGTCAAGTATCCATTGCTGTGAAGAACCTGTTGTAGCCACAAATGCTTGCCTTTTTCCCTTAGACTGTGAGGAAGAGGAAGGAGATGAATCCTTCTTTGTGTAGGCGGATGGCAAGGTGATGTTGTTTTTCTTAAGAAGATTGGTTAACTCATCAACTTGCTTTGCGTGACATCGATGCTCATCATGACCATACTTCTTGCAATATGCACAAGTTGGTTTATCCTTCTTATGTGGTGTCCCCTTCTTGGAAGAGGATGAAAAATCACCTTGTGATGGAGAGGATGATTTTCCTTTTTCCTGGTGTGACTTAGACTTAGAGTGCTTCTTCTTCTTGTTGGAATCTTTGCCTTGACTTCCTTGATTCCCTTGATTAGCCACCAAAGCCTTGGACTTTGAAGACTTGAGAAACCCCATGTTCAACAACTTAGATTGTTCCAATATTAACATTTCTGTGAAAGCATCAAATGAAGGCATAACATAAGAACTCCCCACTGTCAAACGATGAGTTTGGAAGCTAGACACAAATGCTGCATATTCTGGTGCAAGCTTGTCCAACATGTTGAATATCAACTGAGCATCCTTTTTGTCAATTCCACAATCCTTAAGCTTTGCTCTTAGCTCATTTGCTTTGGTGACATAATCTTGGATTGTATCAAAACTCTTGGGATCCAAGTTGGTGAGCTCATTGTCAATCTGACAGCCTTTGATTTCATCAACTTGACCATACAATTTCTGAAACATATCCCAAGCCTCTTTGATTGTTTTACACTTCTCAATGTGAAAAATGAGGTCATTTGATACATACTTGCGCAAGGTTCCAAGAGCCATGCAATTCTTTGTGAGCCATTCTAATTGAGCATTTGGATCAGCCTTAGGATCGGGTGGTGTTGTTATTGTTCCATCTATGTAATGTGTGAGACCCTTTTCTATTAATTTACTCCATACTTTAATTTTCCATGATGCATAATTATGTGGAGTTAAAGGTGGAATTTTATTAGGACTCATTGCAACAAAAATGGAAAGAGCACAAAGAGTGGCACAATCACACAAGACACCCCCCCAAATTCACTCAATCACAGAACCCCCCCCCCCCCAAAAGTGATGATTTGGCACTTTATAATTAGTGCGTATACAATGGGCCACTTGCAAAAGATGGCAAAGTGGACTTCTGATTTACAATTTTACAACTACCTCAATAAGGCCAAAAGAGACTCAAACTGAAAATGCAAGAGATCTAACTAAGATCCAAGCAATTTAAAAGTACCTAATAGGCCAAATAAGACCAATATCTGAAAGTACAATTTCCACTCAAAATCTCTAAAATCTGATCATAGATTGTGAAAGTAGATGAAAAAATATGCACTTTAAAAAAAAAACGGCACCTGAAAAGGAAGTCGTATGAGCTCAAACGAGGCCTTTTAAGTTGCAGAATTGAGGATTGGACAGGTATAGCTGAGAGAATCCAAAAATTCTGAAAAACTTGTGCACCAAAATCAGAAAATAACCACACCACTACGAAGATCATGAAATTTTAGCCCATTTCAAAAAAAATTGCACCAAAAAAGGAGCAAAAATGAGCAAGATATGGCCTTTCAAAGTTGGACTACAAAACTGAAAAGCTCAATGGAGAGGGGTCAAAAAAATTTCAAAAAGTTGTTGATGTGGCGCTGATATCAGCAATTCACTATCTTAAATTTGATGTCCGTATGACCATCGCAAGAACTTTGCCTCCCTGCTGACTGGGCGTCCGTACTGTACGGACTGCTGACTGGGCAGGTGACTATTGCTGATGTCACTGTGCCATGTGGCAGACGCGGGGCCGCCTGTTTTAGTGGTCGCTAGAGAGGAGGGAGCGGCCAGAGCCGAGGACGTCGGATGTGGTGGCGGCAGCGTGCAGAGACCGGCGGGAACCTGCTCGAGCGGCAGCGACGGAGACCGGCAGGAGGGAAGCCGGCGGGAGAGCAGCGGCAGCGGCGGGAGTTCCTCGGCGGCGGCGGGAGGTACAGCAGTCTCGGCGACACGAGGGAAATCTGCAGCGGCAGCGGTGACAGAGGCCGCCCAGAAAAAGGTACCGTCGGTGCAGGTACTGTGGCAGCGCTGCGCAAACCTGCAAGTACGGGGATCGTGGGGGGGGTCTGCGGAACCCCCAAAAGAAATTTTTTTTTTGTTTTTTTTTTTGATATATTTTTTTTATTTGATTTTTTTATCGCTATTTTTCGATTTTCAAATTTTTTTTTTTTGAGAAATAATTTTTTTTTTAAAATTTCGAAATTTGTACAATAATAGCCAAAATGGGGAAAAAGAAATTTCTCACCAAAATAGGTCGACTTTATAGTCGAAATTTATGGAAACGGCCTCCCAGATTCAACGGTGATGTCCAAATCACTGTATGACGCCCCCAAAAAATGAAGATCCCCAAATCTGAAAATAGAAGCCTTCCACGATGTCTCCAAAAACCAATCAATGAAGCCCCAATAGCTCTGATACCATGTAGGATTTTGCCAAGATCAAGGGCACAATGAAAAGTATAAAAAGAGACAATAGAATGACAAGAACAAACTGTATTCTCATCAATATGCAAATGATCAACTGGATTAACCAATACAATGAATATAGGCTTGCTTATATAGGCGAGGCCATATGGATGTATGAGCACACAAATATGACATGTGGCTCAATGAGAAACAAGGGTAGGTAAGAAATACTAGGGGTAGGTAGGAGAAATAATATAATATTCCACAAGAGGTGGATGACCCACCAAATGTGGAGTGTAACAACAAAATAAGACCACAAAAGGTGGAATTTCTCCTACAAGCTCTATCCCTATGTGCACACTTCCCTAAGTGTCTCAAATCCAAACTACGAAGAGATGCATTATCCTAAGTTAACTTAAGTAAGTGTAATAATATCCAAAATGAATATTTATTTACACCAACAAGGACCAAAGTTGTCATGACAACTTTTACAATTTTCCATATTTTGCTTTGCCAACTTAGGCAACGTATTACAAGTCATAATTCATGTCTTTTTCAACATTACTAAGACTATTCTAAAACTCTCTAATGCTCTCACCAAGTTATGCCTCTTTTGACCAACAAGAAGGGAAATTTAACTACTCAAACTACCTCCTACTCACAAAGTGTAAACCTAGAAAGAAAGCCAACTCAACTAGGCCTACACTTGACTCAAACCAAACATTACACACACACCTTGGACCCTCGTAGAGTCCTTATTAGAAACCTAACTTGGCTAAGTTCAGTAGAAGCCAAAATTGTACAAGGACTATGAGCCTAAGTCCTAGGTGCTCCTGCACCAGTCATGAAAAAAGAAAAATACCAAATTACAAAGAAAAATGCTCATTTTGCAAAGTAACTTGAGTATATCGAAACATGTCATGGTGTATACATAAAGTGTAACATGTTGGCAATTGACACTCATCTGGGTTATAGGTGTTGTCATTGATGGCAACACACTTCATGGTAGATCCTACAATCAAGGTAACTGACATTCATATCACCGACATTCAGGGAATCGACAGGCATGTAACCAACAAACTTGGAACCGGTATTCTAAGGCCGACATAGGAGATTGATCTGGCAAATGTGGAAGCTGCAACAATCAAATAGTTTTATGTTTATATTTTGTCTAGGACGACATGTCTCATATCTTTTGAAATATAATTGTAAGCCAACATAAGGCATTTACGTTTATACATGTAAATGGGTATATAAGTCAGTCCGGTTAGGTGATTTTGGATATATAGAGATGTGACAGGTTATGTGATGTTATTCGAGCGAGATCTTGATCGACATAATGCGAATGTAAAGATATGTAGTCGGTCTTGGTTATTTGTCTAAAGGATTGGATAGTGATCTAAGTTACCGGTAAGGGAGGTTACAGTATAAACCGGTAGAGACAATGCTTTAACCAGAACTCATCGAGCATGTCAAATGCACATTCAGAGTTTAGATTTTGTTTGTAATTTAGTATTTCATATCTGTAGTTAGTGAGGCTCCTTTGTGATGAGCAGTGTGCCTTCCTACATGCACAGACCCCTCTTGTAATATTTATTTATTTGGCCAGTGGATAGATATTGTGGGTCACCAATCCCACCGTGGTTCTTCCTCTTTGAGGTTTTCCACGTATAAATCTCTATGTTATGGTGTTGATTCTTGTGGTTGGATTGCTATTACTTAATGTTACTTTCTTTTATGCATACCAATTAATAAGTGGATTTGTTAATAAGGTTAAAAATATTGCAACTGATAGAACACTGATTCACCCCCCCTCTTAGTGTTCTTGGATCCCAACAATTGGTATCCGACAGAGGTATTAAGGTTATTGGTCCTCTTTCTGTTGCTGGATTAATTGATCAAATTACAAAGTATGGTATTTTGAGTAATATACAACATTATTATGTCGATATGGATGATAAAGAACAAAAGGAGATAGAAGAAGTAGTTTTGTTATACCTAGATATATATAAGAAAGCTTTACTTGAGATAGAGAAGCAAATACCGACAAATTTATATAATGTTAGATGTTAGGAGGTTATCTTCTATTGAGGAAGATAAACATATAAAGGTTCGAGAATTGTTGACTATTTGTGGTGCTATTACTGGAGATGAGATGCAGCAGTGTCTAGATTTTGCTAATAAAACAATTTTTCGGAATAGACGCATGTATATAAGTCTTATGGTGGGAAGAGTGAATGAGATAGTCAAGGAAACTCACGAGGCATGGGTTAAATTCTTTGTTGATAAACTAGGTTTCTTTACATCACTAGATACACCTCCTAAGTCTGACATTCCATACATCTCGGTTGATGCTAAGGGTAAAGGCATATTGGGTGAAGATCCACAGGTTTTGGAATAGAAAATAACTGAAGACATTCCTCTGGCAGTAACACATGTACAGGATGTAGAGATCAATAAACTGGTAGATAATATTGAGGACAATTTTCCTCCGGTAATTGATGTTGATACAATTGAAATTCACGAGGAAGAGGCAACAGAAATAACTGCACCAAGTGGCGAAGTCACCGGTGCTGAGGAGAAGGTAAAGGATAAAGTTGAACAGAAGGCAGAGGAGAAAGAACAGGTTGAACAGATTGAAATTAGGGTACCGACACCTTCACCGACTATTGGTCCCTCATTGTTGGCACTTGACTCATCCGGTCAAGATGATTTTGGTCATTTTGAGAATAAGAATATTGAGTAGCTGAGTAGTTTTGAATTAATGTTTGTTGCAGCTCAGAAATTGAAGAAGGAAGGATCAGAGGATAAGCAAGTTATTGAGCAGGCATTCCAATTTTGCATCAGCTTGCACCGGAATGCAAGATAGATCAGGTTGCAAGTCCCTCCGATAAGTTGAAAGGTTTGACTGAGCACATTGCAAAATAGTACAAAACTCTTCAACAAGTGTCAAATTGACAGTTGGTGGAAAGATATAATGCAGCTAGGAAGGTCACCTATGATAATATGATCACATTGGACAAAGCTAAGTTGACAGAAGAAATTACAAGGATTGATGAAGCACTTCACCAATGTAGTCGTATATATCGGTCTTGTACTAATACAACCAAACTAACAACAAACCTGGATAATAAAATTAAGGCGGATAAGGAGAACTTGGAACAACTTGTAGTCATTTTTGATGGTACTGAGTCATTGACCAGCTCTATTGATGGTCAAATTTTGCTTTTAGAGTAAGAAATTTCAGCCTTGGAGAAGGTAAAGGACAAGTTAATTTGACGGGCAAGAGAATTAAGAGGTTTGGTCAGTCCTCGACTTAATACTTTGTTACTTCATAAGCGGGAATGTATGGATCAGATGAATATGCCCACACCGACAACCCTAACAGAAGAAGAATTGCACAGTTACATTCTGAATGGGTTTGTATCGATCTTGGGAACTTTAAAGACTGACTGGGATACTTATTTGGCATTTTTGAAGGGTGCTTATCTGGATATTTTCAAGTACATCTAGATCTGGTAATCACAATTTTGATTTGTATAGAATCTCATTGATTTCTTATTTTTTGCCCCGTCCTTTGGCATTGTTGTCAAAGGGGGAGAGGTTGGATGTGAAAAATGTTAAGGGACATAAGAAGTAATGTATAGCTCAGGGGGATCAACATTCTGAGATCAACTTTGGGAGATCAGATTTTGGACAGGAACCAGTACAGTACTTCAACGATCCATTTTTCACATGAGTGTTGCCATCAATACCAAAGGGGGAGATTGTTGGCAATTGACACTCATCCGGGTTATAGGTGTTGTCATTGATGACAAAACACTTCATGGTAGATCCAGTAATCAAGGTAACCGACATTTAGGGAACCGGCAGGCATGTAACCAACAAACTTGGAACCGGTATTCTAAGGCTGACATAGGAGATTGATCTGGCAAACGTGGAAGCGACAACATTCAAATAGTTTTATGTTTATATTTTATCTAGGCTGACATGTCTCATATCTTTTGTAATATGATTGTAAGCCGACATAAGGCATTTATGTTTATACATGTAAATGGGTATATAAGTCAGTCCGGTTAGGTGATTTTGGATATATAGAGATGCGACAAGTTATGTGATGTTATGCGAGTGAGATCTTGATCGACAGAATGCGAATGTAAAGATCTATAGTCAATCTTGGTTATATGTCTAAAGGATTGGAGAGTGATCTAAGTTATCCATAAGGGAGGTTACAATATAAACCAATACAAATAGTTCTTTAATTAGAACTCATCCAACATATCAGAAGCACATCCAGAGTTTAGATTTTGTTTGTAATTCAATATTTCATAGATTTGTAGTCAGTGAGGCTCCTTTGTGATGAGCAGTTTGCCTTCCTGCATGTACAGGCCCCTCTTGTAATATTTATTCATTTGGCCAATGGATAGATATTGTGGGTCACTAATCCCACCGTGGTTTTTCCTCTTTGAGGTTTTCCATGTATAAATCTTTGTGTTATGGTGTTGATTCTCATGGTTGCATTTCTATTACTTACTGTTACTCTCTTTTATGCATACCAGTTAATAAGTGGATTTGTTAATAAGGTTAAAAATATTCTAACCAGTAGAACACTGATTCATTCCCCCTCTCTCCGTGTTCTTGGATGCCAACATAACATTGAGCGAAGTGTTTGCTCCCACGTTAAAGCAATTGCATACTCCTTATCGAGAGAAATTGCTTTTAGGTAGCATGCATCCAAAAGACAAGCATGCTACCACAATGAGATGCCCCCAATAAAGGACAAATCAAAAGATAATGATCACAAAACATAAAAGCACATAACTATCTCTGGGGTGAGTATGCTCTTATAATAAATAATATATATCATGAATATTTGTATTGAATTGACCTCATCCCCCAAAGGTAGTAGAAATACAAACACAATGGAAGAAGGGAACATGTGTCTTTTGAGTCAACATGGAAGAGACCAAAAGAGATCTCAACACTTTGCATCGTCCCCAAGTAGACAACACAAGGGACAACATATAGAAGAATTGAGATAAAAATAGAAGAATGTCACAACAAATGTAGTCTCGTTATTACCTTACACCAATGGAGTAACAACAATCATCTATAGATAACCTAAAAAAATACATCACGGGGGAAATACATTATGAGTAGACAAGAGAGGATCTATGGAATGAATGAAGCTAATCAAGAAAATCATCCTTCTCCCAATATTATTGAAAATTGTTTTGGGAAGGTGAACAAGATACAATAGGAGCTACTACGAGCATGGTAGATGGAGTTATCACAAGTTCCAAACAAGGACCATGCTCTAATGATGATTCATTTTGTTTGTCACTAGGAGCTAGGGTTAATGCTTTTAAAAAATGTGAAGATAAATCACGATTAACATTAATAAGCTCATACATATAATCAGAATCATTAGAATCAACATAGTTAGCATGAACAACAACATCATCCATTTAATATTAATAAAAATAGGATTTCTAACATGAAAAGAGCATGAACTATCATTTTTCTTAATCATTTTTAATCTTGGTGATTTAGATTGAACTTCCTCCCTAGGGTTAGGTGAAGGTTGGACAAATGGGACCAAGTCAACCTTTGGGGTCATCGGGGAGGAAATGGTTTGGGAAGCAAGTTCATGAACCTTAGCACGATGGCTTCATTAGCATTCTAGTTTTAGCCAAAGTTTGTGAAGGTTGACGATCAATGGACATAGGCTTATTTTCTTCCTTTGAAGGAGGAGGAGCGAGAGAAACCACATTAGGTTGGGACATAGAAGATGCCAAGAACTTTACTTTGTAAGATAAAAGAGGCAGAACTGTGGCATATATGGGAGGATAAAAGGTGTGGGAAGGATACCAGGTGCATCATGAGGAGGGGGAATAGGTCTAGGGTCTCTAGGCTCACTTAAAGATATGATCATCTCATTCTTCCACTTTTGTTAAGATAGAAAAAGGAAATCATTTCAAGGCTTGAGAGACTCAAGTTTTTTAGGCCAAAAGTAATCAAGGGTGAAATTGCCATGCTTCGTCGTGGGTTGGTAAAGGCTATAATTAATTTCTATGATAGTGCCATTACGAGGGAATTTTTAACATTTATGAATAGTAGAAGGGATAACTTTCATGGAAGAGAGCTAAAGATGTCCCAACTTCACACGAAATTGATCTGCTGTAGAAATGATAGTAAAAGTCACATCTAAGCACTTAGTACCAATCTCAACGGGAGGAGTAATAGAGCCAATAGTAGGGAAAGAGAAACCATCATACACCTTGACCATAACATTAGATTTATCATATGTTATTTGATGCAATTGTAAAATATAAATATATTCTTCAGAGATCACATTCACCATACACAATGGATCAATAAGCACTCCTTGTGAGAGTTTGTCTTTGATCTTCACAGTGATATATAATGGGTTGTCAAGTGCAACAATAGTTTCACTAGGATCAAAGGTAATGCATTGGTCCTTAGGAGATGTAGTTTTGTCCACAAGATTCACAACATTATTAGACTCAATACCAAGGTCATCGAGAGAAAAGGCAAGAGACTCAGACTCAACAACATTAGTAGAGTGGAAAGGAAAAAGATTGGTGAATATTTGGAGATTTTGATTAGGAGGAGCTACAAATTTATTTACTTTGTCATTCATACTAGCTACAGATATGGTATTATTATCAATGAAATCTTGAATCTTACTTCTTAAAGTATAACACTTCTCAATATCATGATAGGGTTGACGATGATATTGGAAAAAGGCTTAGGGATCATGATTGAAGATGGCAAAGGTTTTGAGGTATTAATTGGCTTGATGGGAGGAAGTTTCAACACATTAGTATTTATCAATCTTTTCATTATACTAAGCCAAAACTCAAAAAGAGGAGTAAATTCTTTTATAAAGTATTTGGATAAATGGGCCATGCCTAATGCCATTGTTGCCACTTGAGTATTGATATTGTCATTTATCTTGATGTATCCTTTTTTCAGTTTAAACTTTGCAAAAGATTATTGAGCACTCTCATTCTTATCAAGTAGAGCCATTGAAGGAGATGATTCAAATTGACTCACTTGAAGTTGATAATTATGGAGCACTGCACATAATTATATAAAGGAAGTAAACTCAAAAAATAGAAGCTTATCTCTAATGTCTCTTTGTAAATTAACAATAAAAATTCTTTGAACATCATGATCAGGCATATGATAAGCAATTTGAGAATACAAATGTTTATATCTACTTATAAAATTAATCACTGTCTCTTTAACTCCTTGCTTACAAAAAATCAAATCAGTCAAAGTAATTTTAGGACTAATATTATTGTGAAACTGTTGGATGAAAGCATTAGCTAATTGGTGAAATGATGTAATAGAATAAGGAGAAAAAGAACAATACCATTGCAAAGCTTTATCCCTAAAGGTTTGAGTAAACAATTTAACCATAAGTATTTGATCATGAGAAAAGTCACTATACAAAGTTTGAAATTTTTTCACATGAGTCAATGGGTCACCTTTTCCATTGTATAACTCTAATTGAGGGACTTCCATATGTTTAGGAGGGACAAAACAAACAATGTCATTAGATAATAGGCTTGCTAAATCAAATGTGGGAACATTATACTTGGATTGGGTAATGGAAGCCAATTATTGTTGTAGGAAAGTAATAGTTTGGGCAAGGTTATTAATGGTTGCTTCAGTGGATGGATTGAAATTAGACATATTGGATTGTGATGGAGGAGCAACATTATTTTATATAGGTGGAGGTTGAGAATAAGGAGGTGGAACACTATGATATGTGGGTATAGGAGATGATTGGGATACAAATGGAAGACTCATGAACTTGACTAGTGGGTTGAGAATATCCAAGGACTTTAGCACAACTTTTGATTGACATGATATTAGTGTCAACAATATGAGGAAGGTCGCACAACAAATCAACACCAATTTTATCACTTTGCACCATTCTTTTTAATCCTTCAACCACTGGGATTGCCTCACTTTTCAGGTATTATTGAGTCATCCATTATTGAAGATTTTCAAATTCATCATCAATCTTCTCCAATTGGTCAACAGTAACCCTAGTTAGTGATTCATCCTCATCATGAGAATTATGAAGAGAATGAGGATAAATGACATCATTTGTTGGGTTAGAGGAAGTGCCAACATTCTCATGAAATTAGTTATCCAAATTAGGCTCCATATCCTTAGGTATTAAACCTTGGGAAGCCTTAATTCTACAAATTCTTCTCATGAGAATATTGTAGTTATGACTAATGGTAACAAAACTCATGCACGTTGGGAAATTTGAATGCACAAATTGAAAATTGTGATTAAACAATGCAAATTTTTGTAAAAGTGATTGTTTAACCAGTTAATTAAGAAATTTGATTTATGAAATTGAAAGGTAAATGCCTCTAAATTATAGCATAACATGTCATAAATATCAGATTTAAAAATAGACTTGAAAAATTATGTAACCCACAAGTTAATTTTAGAATAATAAATTAGTGTTTTTGTGAATTTAACCTCTGAAGGCAAATTTAAATTTTAAAATGCATAAACAATCATATTTGAGACTATGAATCAAATTATGTCACCCACAAGTTTAAATTTAGAATTATAAATTAGGCTTTTTATGAATTTAACTTCTAAATTTATTTAATTAAATTAAAAATAAAAATTATGAATGTAAATTTGAATTTGAAAATGCATAAACAATTAGATCTACAAACACAAATTAGAAATTAAGGTGCAAGAAGTCGGGTTGACCAAAATGTGATGGTGAAAATTAGGGTTTTTGTGAATTTAAGATAATAAAACCATTAAATGTCTTAATTAACTATCACATTAGGCTATAGCTAATCTGGCTCCAAAAATGCCAAGATTTTCGTATAACATGAGGGTAAGTAAAAAATAACAGATCTCAATCATGCTCGGTAAAACTAGCTGCACCTTTTATTTTTTGGCTGTGTGTATAACACGAAGGTTAGTCAGCCGTTTTGGAGCCAAATTAGCCGCATCCATCACATTAGGGAGGAGAGGAATCTAATAGATCTAGCCTTGATAAGTCAAGATTCAAATCAGATTCTAGGCTCCTTGGATAGGGCTTTCTCCTCCTTGAGTTGAATTAAATTGAATTGTTGAAGATTAGGGCAAGATAGTGAACTATTGAAGCAATTTGATAGAAACATTAAGCTACAAATATCGTACGAAGCCACCAATCTGGATCTAAGCAGAAGAATATCTTTTGGATCTATTCCCAGAAGTTTGGCCTGAGTTTTTGGGACTAGGTAGTATCAATTTGCCATGGTCCTCTGATTTTCTTGCCATCGAAAACTAAACTTGTTTGTCTCTACGCATTCTATCAATCCTCTTGATTATAGCTCTGTATCTATTTTTGCACATAGTGAAAAGGGGAAATATGTTGGGAATAGGGGTTTGCCTAAGGCAAACCTCAATTTTGGAATCGACCATGAAATTGAATTGAAAAAGTAAATGAAAGATTGCAGTAAATATTTTCCTTTTGAGGCCTTTTGAGGGAAAGGCTAAAAATGAGTAAAACACTAATGGTATGCCTTAATGAAGTTTTGTTTATCTCCATGAAGGAATTAGGGTTTCATGTATGTTGTCTTCATAAAACATAGAACATGAATGTCATCTTCAATGCTTGAATCTTGACTTCACTTCTACTCCAATGCTTGATAAAAGATTGATTGCTTGCTCACTTGAATATAGGATCTCAATTTTTCTCTCTTGAGTTGATTAGGAATTGAATTAGGGTAAAAATGAGAGGGGTAGACCTCCTTTTATATTTGCTTGTCGAAAATCCAATTGAATTTTCGCAACAGGCCGACATGGGGTTAGATTTCCTGCTCATGAAAGATGACCATTAGAGGGGGCCTATTTGGGGCCTAATTAGGAGGCCCAAGGTGTATATGCCTTGGTCTTGATTTAGGACTAGGGCATAGTACGCTCTGGCCTTGCAAATCAACACTTGCAAATTGAGGGCCAAGCTAGAAAATTGGTGAAAATGTGAGGCAAATGAGTGGTGTGAGTAGAATTAGTACTGCAATCAGGCCTTGGAGGACAAAATGCCAAAGTGAGGCCTAAGTAAGGACAAAATTGTAAGAAAGTACAATTTAGGACGCTATAATTTCTAATTATTATCAAGTATTTGAAGCATATTTCTCATTATACTTTTAATGTACAAGTTGTTTATTACAAATATATTCTTAAAAAATAGAAACCCAAAAATAATAAATATGAGAGTGAAACAAGAGTATTTACTTATGGTTAATTTTTTTTTTTAACAAATCCTTTTTTTCCCTCCTCTTCAACTTACAAATAGTGTTTTTGTTCCTTTGTTTATAAAGAATCCAAGTATTCAAATTTTAATTCAACAATGAATGAGATGTATTGATGTGTTGAGATAACTTGATAACCTATTACATGTGTTGAATTTAATGCTAATAGATTTCCACAATCCATGAAATTTTTCTGCACTACTTTTGGATTTGATTGTGTGAGAGTTTTTTTCATCAACGTTGAATAGATCACACTGTGTGATCCATCAGGTTGAGATAGAGATCATAAGGAGTAAAAATAATATAAGTTGCAGACCAACAACTAATAAAAAGAACAAGGAGAGAAGAACAAGAAAGTACAAGGGTTAGGTGGTAAAAAAGACTAAAAAATATATTAAAAAAACTTGTAAAAATTGTACATACACACACATAAATAAATACACAAGTCCAAACTTATTTTATATATATATATATATATATATATATATATATATATATATATATATATAACAAACTAATAAGCTAAAGAAAGCACCACTAAGGGAAAAGGCCTCAGGGTAGCAAGAATAAAATACGATAAAAAATTACAAAAAATAAAAATAAAAACCACTAAAGAAAAAGTTTTATTTTTATTTTTATTTTTTGTAATTTTTTATCTTATTTTATTTTTGCTATCATGTGATCTTTTTCCTTAGTGGTGCTTTCTTTTCCTTATTCAAATATATATATATATATATATATATAGATATACACACACACTCTCCTTGTTTAGTTATTATATCCTCTCCTTATTTATTTATGTATTTAGTCTTTCATTTTTTATTAAGTCTAGACTTGTGTATTTATTTATGTGTGTGTATACAATTTCTACAAAAAAATTTAATATATTTTTGAGTCTTTTTTGCCATCTAACCCTTGTACTTTCTTGTTCTCCTCTCCTTCCTTGCTCTTTTACATAATGTGATCCGAAACGTTGATTTGCTCTTTTACATAATGTGATCCGAAACGTTGATGAAAAAAACTCACACAATCAAATCCAGAAGAAGTACAGAAAAATGTGTTGAATTGACAAATCAACTCAATAAATTGACGATAATATTTCCTAGATTGACTATATATTATGATGAGTGGTAAAGATGTCTAATAAATATATCATATGAAATGCTAACCCACAATTACAAATTTGTCCTACTTATGGTATTCTTTTTCTTTTCTTTCCTTTCTTTCCACGAAATTTCGAAGAATGTGTGACATTAGTTCAGGTTAACACTAGGAATGCACTGAGAAAAGTAGTACGGCGTACTATCTCTCTTTACTTGCGAGGGAAGGATAGAATCAAGAGAGAGCTATTGATGGGTTTTTCCCTATAAATTCCTAAGAGGTGAAGACAGACATGTGGAATTGAAGACAGGCATGTGGAATTCTTTGAGAATTTGAGACATTGTTTTTCGAGGTTGTACTTTGTAGAGGGTTATACCATATTATCTTGAATCTTTGTATAATTTAATATTGTTTTTTAACCTCTGTCGAAATTAATGCATATGATTTTTAAGATGCATTTTAAGGTACTTTGTTTGTGTTTTTATGCTTTGCTTATGAAGGTGCATAAGATTGGCATTGCTTTTATTTTGGTTTTCTTGATGTTAAATTGGCTAGAATGCTGCAGATCATATATACCTATTCATATCACATATATATTTGCCTAATTTGTTGGGTTTAATTGGAGTATGAATTCTGTGATAATATAGTTGCCTAATTTGTTGGGTTTAACAGGACTTCGAATTCTGCACTTAGCAATGGCCACTCCCAGAGAGCATATTGAAGAGATAAGAAGAAAAAAGTTTTCCATAGGTGGAGAAGAAAACCCACTAACAGAAGACCTTCATCATGCGGTTAGACATCTGTCAGCAGAACTCTACACCAAGGATGTCCATTTTCTCATGGAGCTCATACAGGTAGCTTTCTGGCTGATATAATTCTAATTGTTTCTGTTTTCAATTGACATTGCCTGTAAAATTAAAGTTTGGGTGTTTCTGATTTGGCAGAATGCAGAAGACAATGAATATGCACCTGATGTTGAACCATCACTGGAATTTGTGGTTACGAGCAGAGATGTGACTGGTGTGGGTGCCCCTGCTACTCTGTTAGTGTTTAACAATGAAAAGGGCTTCACTCCCCGAAACATTGAATCCCTTTGCAGTGTTGGACGATCCACCAAAAAGGGTAAAAGGCAGGGAGGTTACATTGGAGAGAAAGGTATCTGCTTGTGCCTTTAAAATCCATTGTTGTGTTTATAAACTTTGTCTTGCTGCAATTATATGGTCTGCTTTCAAAGCTTTTAGAAAATGAACTATGGAGATCATGTATTCCAGCAGGCTTTTGCTTGAGAATAGTGTTTGTGCAGATTGTGTAGAATATGGATTCTTTGAAATCTAATTTTCTTGTAATCATCAGATTAAACTTACAAAAACTAGCTGTTTATATGGTTCCACATGATTACATCGTTACAGGTTGTAGATTGAAATCCAGTTTTCTTGTATTTAACATAATGGATAACTAAGTTAGATTCATAGATTCATATGCTAATTCGCAGTTTTCCTCATCGTGTTTGTTATGGATGGTAAAGGGACTATAAAGTAGTTACAGTTGCTGCAATTTAGTTGTGGATGATTGAGATCCTTCAAATAACGATAAATGTTTTGTACTCAGCTTATTTATGAGTGTCTAGCAAAATGGGGTTTTACACATTCTGTTAGTAAAACTTCTGCAACGAATGGTATTTGGACTTTTGGATTTTAACTTTGTGTATCTTTTTTCGAGCAATTTAGTTCTGAAAGAAAGAACTCTATATTTTTTTGGGTTAAAATCTTAAATATTGAGGTCGGATCTATTTTTTTGTTTGGAAATGATAGATTGGGTAAATATCATTTTTTTTTTCATTTTTAAATAGCAGGTTTTTGTTTTTTTAAATCTTAAATCTTGGGGTTGGATCTGTTTCTTTGTTTGGAAATGATAAATTGGATGAATATCATTTCTCTTTTCTTGCATTTTTAAATAGTAGATTGTTTTTTTGGTTAAAACCCTAAATCCTGAAGTTGGATCTATTTCTTTGTTTGGAAATGATAGATTGGATAAATATCATTTCTTGTTTTTAAATAACAGATTTTACTCGTGTAGAATTAAATTAAGAACTTAAAACTCTTTGTCTCTTGTGCATGTTGTGATTGTGATAAAGTTGATACTCCATGATTATAAAGTTGTATTTTTTGTTATGAATTAAAAATTTTAATTGGATCGGGGATAAGGGTCAACTGTCTCCAGCGTTGTTTCACATGTTGAACTAACTTGTGGATCATGATACGTCTTTGTATTCTTCTCTTGGCTGGGCGGTTTGCCTTCTTTTGATGTTATTTTCTTTCTGTTTTGAATAATTTTTTACCCGTCTTTATTAACATACAATCAGTGAAGGTGAAAGCAATAGACCTAAATATACAACTCATGGACCAAAAGAGGCCCATTTAATAAAAGTAGTTTGAAACTGAAATGTTGTAAGAAACACTGAACCTTATCCCTGGAACAAAAGTCCTTTTGAATTGTTCTCCCTTATTTAAATGTTACTTTTGCTTTTGAAGGATCCAAGGGATCAAAAGAAGCTTTTATTGTTTACCTTTTTTTAAAAATGTTGAACAATCTACCCCTCTTTATTAACATACAATCAGTGAAGGAGCTAAAAGCAACAGACCTAAAATATACAACTCATGAACCAAAAGAATTCCATTTAATGAAAGTGGTTTGAAACTGAAATCTCGTAAGAAACATTGAACCTTATCCCTGAAACAAAAATCCTTTTGAATTGTTCTCCCTTATTTAAATGTTACTTTTGCTTTTGAAAAATCCAACGAATCAAAAGAACCTATTAATGTTTACCTTTCTTAAGAATGTTGAACAATCTCACAACTCATTTGTGGGGTTGAAAGCACAAAGATCATCAGTTTCACCCACACACCTTTTGTAGGTTCCATCTTCTACCACCCTCCTCCAATTTTGTAGGTTCCATCTTCTACCATCCTCCTCCAATTTTGCTTTAGTTACATCTGGCAAGGGTTTTTTATCCACATTATAGTTCTCCGCAAGCCTTAACCAGTATGTTCCTTTTACCTCCAAAAAAAAAAGTTATTTCTTGCGTATGAACATTCTAAGACTGCATTACTAACTCTAAAACAGCCATAGAATTCTCAGAAAATTATTTTCTTTTATATATTTACTTTTATTTTTAGAAAGCCATTCATTTTTTTAAGTTGAAAGTTTAACTAAATTGGAAAAAATTACTTCACTAGAAAATTTCATTTTGCGTAATTCAATTTTAAACAGAGGTTGCATCTTGGTTTGTTCGAATGAATGGTGAAAGTTTTATATTTTGTTTTATAAGCCATCTGAAAGGATATATTATTTGCTTTTACATTTCAGGAATTGGATTCAAGAGTGTTTTTCTGGTCACAAATCAGCCTTATATTTTCAGCAACGGATATAAAATTCGATTCAACGAAATTCCCCCACCTGGGATCAAAATTGGGTATATAGTTCCTGAGTGGATCGAGAAGCCAAATATTGAAGATCTCAAAAAGGTATATAGTAGCCAATGCCAAGGTGAGCTTCCCAATACAGTTATAGTTCTCCCTTTACGCCCGGAGAAGGTGGAAGGGGTGAAGAACCAGCTTGCTAACATTCATCCAGAAGTAATTTTGTTTATGTCCAAAATTAAAAGACTCTCCGTCCGTGAAGATGGCCAAAATCAAAATCCCCGGGTGAATGCAGTCTCTGTTTCCCAGGAAATAGCATTTCAAAATGTGAAGAATGAGGGAAGTGAATCATTTATTCTTCATCTATCGGCAGAGGAAAATGGGAAATCGAATGGAGAATGCAGTTATTACATGTGGAGGCAAAGATTTCCAGTGAAATCGAACAACAGGGTAGAGGAGAGAAGAGACATTGACAATTGGGTGATAACACTTGCTTTTCCCCGCGAAGATCGAGTTACTACGGGCAATAGAGTAGGTGCTGGTATTTATGCATTTCTTCCCACAGAAATAGTCACTGGATTGCCTTTCATAATTCAAGCAGATTTTTTGCTGGCGTCCTCGAGGGAAAGTATTCTGTGGGACAACAAGTGGAATCAAGGGATACTTGATTGCATCCCCTCAGTATTTTGTGAAGCTTTTCTCTCTCTTGTGAAGAGTGTGACAGGGGCTCCTCCCTCTGCGAGATCATATTGCTTCAGGTACCTCCCCATTTATCCTCCCTCTTATGTGCAGCTAAAACCAATTCGGGAAGGAATCCAAGCAAAGCTCAAAACAGAAGAAGTCATGTTACGTGAACCTGAACATGAACCTGAAAATGCCTATTGCATGCCCATTCAAGCTCGCAAAATACTTGCAGGCTTTAGAAAAATATTAGAAGCAGCAACCGAAGAAGGCCTAGAAAAGCCTAGTGCCCTGTGGTCCACTAGAGTATTCATAATACACTCGTGCCTCGACAACTCAAGTTCTTTGGATTTCTTGGGAGTGGACTATGTGTTCGATGACTGGTACTCCATATGTATTCGAAGTAACCCTGGTTGGCTTGCGAATCTCTCTGAGAATTTGTATGTGCAACTGCTCTGTTTTATTGCTGATCATTGGAACAGAGGAATTCCAAGCTCTCTCCAGCATTTTCCTCTTATTAAGTTTGACAATGGCTCTTGTGGTGTGGGGTGGGCAAGTTTGTCGGGTTCATCGTCTAAGGGGAGCAAAATATACTTTTCCTCGGAAGAAAGAGATATTGCATGGTTGACAAGGTGGAATAATGTGCTGGGCAGTGCTCCCCGTTACAAATTCATGCCAAATGCAACACAGATGGCCATGAAGAGTTTGAGTTATTATGAACAGTCAAGATTGCGGGAATGGCTAGATCGATATGCTAAGATCACTGAACTTTCTGTTTCAAGTTTTAGTAAGCAGCTTTTAGAAGAAGCTAAGGTATCTAGAAGTAAGGAATTCATAATCCGCGTGGCTCAGTTTTTTCATTTTTCGTCCGTCAATGGTTATATGGACTCAATACAGATGCTCACTTTGTGCAAGGAATTGCCTGTAGTTAGTGATTCGGGATCCATAGTAAGTAGTTGCAAAGCGAAACTTGTACCTGCATCTATTGGCAAGTGGCACGAGCTAATAGGAGACAATCCATGGGCTGCAGATGGGATTGTTACACTGTCACCTGCTTACATGAAAGCAAATGCCAATGGACTAAGAGGGGAAACGGAAGATGAACTTGAGGAGTTTATGAGAAATGGACTTGGAGCAGTGGACATTCCCAAGCTAAAACCCCCCAATGCTTCATTGCCTGCAGTTTACTCTCGCATCACAGAAGATCAAGTTGTTCTTCTTTTACAGTGGATTCATTGCTGTGAGACCCTGCCCAACAGGTTCCAAACTAGTATCATGGAAGGAAAATGGTTAAGAACCTACCGAGGTTATGAATCTCCAATTAAATCTTTTTTGTACAATAATGAATGGTCATCGGCTGGTGTACAGTTAAATGACCTTTCTTTCATAGATTGTAGTTTCTACAGGAGGAACATTAATGAATTCAAGAGTGTCCTCCATCGGATTGGGGTGGTTGTTGAGTTTGGAATGGGATGTGAAGAGGTTGCCAGGATAGTCCAAACGCACACAGATTTCAGGGTCATAACAAGGCTTTACAAATATCTTCACCGTTCCCACTGGTGGCCTAGTTACTCAAACTGTCTCAAAATCTGGATTCCACACAGTGGGCTTGCGGGTGAGTGGAAGGATTCAAATATGTGTGTAGTCCATGATGACAATGGCCTCTTCTATGGCAGGCTACAAATCCTGGAAAGTTATTATGAAGACACACTACTTACCTTTTTTTCTAGCAATCTTAGTGTTTCTTTACATCCCAGGATTGATGACTATTGCAATTTGTGGTTGGACTGGATAAGGAGTAATCATGTAGTAACTGAGCCTGGATGCTGTTCAGTTTGGAGGAATATTTTAAAGCACTGGAGTCAATGCCCTTCAGTTATAAAAGGAAATTTAGGAAAGCAAGGTCTAAAGTTCCCAGCTCACGGAAGCGGTGGACATATCCAATTATGTTCGCCTAATGAAACCTTTATTCCTGACGACCTTTCATTGAAAGAGATATTCAGAAAAGCAACTACAAAGATCAAATTTGCATGGCATCCTAACCCTTCAGATCCCAAAATACCATTGGACTCATTGTTCTCAATTTACGAGTCCCTCGGAGCTCGAAAAATATCTCAAGCAGTAGAGAAAAAGGAGGTGTCCGTTTCAAGTGACATTGCTTTGCGCAGGCTTCAAGCGGGAGAGGGTTTGTTCAGAAAAGGTCTGTATATAATTATCCTTGGATATCTTGCATATCCATCCTTCAAATTGTCAGCAGATAAAAGGCATCGAATTGTGAGAGCTCTTTTGGAGTCTTCAGCTTATGAAGCCGCTCAACCCTTTGGAGTTATGTACACTTTGACAGTAACAACTGAAGATGATAAGACAGAGCAAATTAAAGTGGCTGCACACTCTCCTGTGCGTTGGGAAAAGGATAACAAGAGGATCTTGATACAGAAATCTGATTCACAAAACCAAAAGGCAAAGGTGTCCTTGGCAACTAAATTTTCTGAGGTAGTTTCAAATGGTCTATTATCAGAACATCCGCATCTTGTTGCAGGTTTGTGTGAGATGTTGAAGTTTGGGTGCGTCCTAGGATTTAATGCTGATATATGCAATGATATGCTCCAATATAAAAACTTCCAAATCTTTAAAGAAGATGAGAGTTTTCTTTCAGAGTTTTTTCCAATTGTAGACCCTCTTGGCCTATATCAAGTTCAACCAGGAAGACATCAGGGTTCTTCTAGCTGCGGTTTTTCTAGTTCTAGCAGGGGAAGCAGGAAGAGTTTTGGGACACTAGCTAGGCCAGCTAAGTCGCCATTGCAGTTTTCACCTGATTTTGTAGAAGGATGGGAGAGCAGATTTCAAATGTTCAAGCAAGGAATTGACAATATGAAAGATTGCACACCCATTCCTTTGAAGACTAAGCTGGTGAGAATGTTATTCCCTTCAGAATCATCAGATAAAGAGCAGCCAGAGAGCAGCTCAGGCCTTAATCTTATGAAGGTGGCAGGGGATGCCTGCCTTATAATGCTCATTGTTTCAGAAGTTTTGGGCGCCAATGAAAGCTGTCAAATGCTGCCATTTAAGCTGGAAAATTTACTGGGCGATGAAGTTTTAGAATTAGGGAAACGCTTTGGCAGTCAGAAACCTCTCTCTCCCTTTTCTTCTGCTGATGAATGTGATATCGAGGTGGTGAGGGCCATTGCAGGAGCAGCCACTTTGAAGTTCTTCACAGCCAAGGACTAAATTCACTGCCAATTTGTGTCCATATAAAACTTAACATTAAAGTTGTCTAGAGATTTTCAGAGTTAAAAAATATGTTGTACAGAGGCATATAAGCCTTCTCTTGATAAATTTACAAAGAAATATTGAAGATTCGAAAAGTGTGTTTGCTCATCATAATGTTTTAACGATTTGAATCACATCTCTTTTTTTTCTTCTTCTTAAATTGACACAATAAAATATTAATATTATAATAATAAATATAATATTTTTAATATAGACAATAAATAAAATTTATGTTAATGATGTTAAGCTTCCACAATCTATATCAAAATTAATGCAGCTATTTTTGGATTCGATTATGTAAACAATTTTTTGCATCAATGTTTTGGATCACACTCAGTGATCCATCCGTGAGATAAAAAAAGAGAGCTCAAGGATGTGAAAATGTAATATGCAAACCCAAGATTAGCCTAAATAAGAAAGTGGAGGAGAGAGAAAAAGGAGGGGAGAGGGGGGAGAGGCCACAAATTTATGTTTTCATGTATATATCTAAAGTAAAATAAAATAATTTTGAAATAGTTTGTAGAAAAATGATCAATCTATTTAAAATGCAACAACTTAAAAACCAACCATTTATTTGCCAAATATAAATATATAGAGTAGAAATTACTTCATAACTATTATTATTTTTTATATTAAAAATTCAAAAAAAAATTTAATATAAAAAATAATTAATATTAATTAAATTTTAGATTTTAGTTTTATATTTTAGTGAGATGAAAAGATGATGGTATTTCTTTATTGGTAAGCTAAGCGTGTCTCATGTCGCAACAAAATTGACTTGTCACAAACCATTAATTCTAACACAACTTGGACTAGGGTGGGTATGTGTGTAAATGATTAACGTGATGATTACTAATGAATTTGGTTTATATTACTTTACATGACTGGAATTATCATTCCAATTATTATTTCATTAGCATGTATGAATATATTTATGACTAATCTAAACTAAATTTTAGTTGGTAAAATTTGTGAGGTGCAAATATGCTAGATGACACAAATTATATAGTTTTATTTTTTAATTTATTTTAACACTAGTAGATTGATCTCCCATGCCTAATTAATGTGTGCCTAGTCCAAAGTTTGATGTTCAATCAAAGGGTAAGCATCATATATACAAATACAAAACTTAGCAATAGTTTTGTTGTTTAAATAGGCTGAATTAGCTAGTCTATACATCTAGGAACTAGATGATCATTTGAACATATTATCTCTAATGCATCATAGTTGGCAATCATGAATGTATGTCTATATTTGTTGCTATGAATAAGGTATTTTACATAATTGGTTCATTAGTGGATCCTATTCACATCATTAAGTTTATTTACGTCCTAGGGAGTCTTTCTAGAAGGTAGTTGTCATTAAATTTTATCTTATCTTTTGACATTTAATATTTGGAGTCCTAGGTTATTTAATAATTATCAATTTAGTTGTCTCGTAACATAGGATTAAGGCACATACCATAATATTGTCTAGTCCTAATCTCAAGCTTGTCTTTATAAGCAAGGCATCTCATGAACATTTTGTATTCAATCAATCATTCAAACATCCATAAGGGTAAAAGCACAAAACCTGTGTCACTTTTATAAAGTAACCAACCAACACAACTAAAACTGTTTAACTTCAATTGCATAAAAGTGACATATCTAAATTGAATTTTGAAATGATGTAAATTGATCAAATGTAGAAATATTAATGAAATTTAGGTCTGTTTTTTTTTAAAATATATTTTAAAAATTATATATTATTAATAAAATATATCAAGTGGCATTGCCACCTTGCCAAAAAAAAATTAAAAAACTAGGTCTGTTATTTTTTAATTTTTTTTGAAAAAAATTGATATTTTTTTTTATAAATTCAAAGACAGATTTTTCATTGCTGAAAAATACTGAAAATCAAGGGTTCTAGTCGGCGTCACCAAAAAAAATGAAAACGAACTTTATTTTTCTGATTTTTTTATCCCAAATAGAGAACATATAAATGCAGTGTTTAAAATAAATAAATTTAATTTTGATGTATATTTTTCTCGTTATAATATTTTGAAGTCCAACATAACTAAATTTGACGATTTTCATTCGGCGTCACCTTTTGACTACTAAATTTATCATTAACCAAAAAAAAAAAAAAAATTGAGAAAATTCTCTCATCTAGTGAAAAATATATTTTTTAATTTTTTCTAATATCATTTAATATTTTTTTAAATTTCTAATTAGCATATTTTTTAACTTTAAAAGCTACTCGCAATGTTTAATTAATAAAAAATATTAAAATTAATCAAAATACTAAAAAAAATTATGTCTAGATTTGTGACTTCAAGCTCTATAAAGGGTATTTTTCGATTTTTGTAAAAAAATATTTTGCTTGAAGAAAAATTGAGCAGAAGTGAAAAGTTTCAGATTTACAAAGTTTTTCACCTTTTTTGTGCCACATCATATGATACATAGGCTAGTTCGGTTGGACTAACCTTAGTTTTAACAGTAAAAAGAAATTCATTTTTTTTAAATGGAAGCATTTGAACTAAGGGAGTCCGACCAAACTGAGTCCAGTTGAACTCAATCTGACCAGACATCCAACGCTATTTCAGCGCCACGTGGTGCCTCGCGGCTTGACTGAGTCCGGCCGGACAACCCTTAGTTGGCCCAAAGTGTGACACAACTCCATGCTTTTGCCCATAATCAAGCAAGATATTATTGCCATTTTTTTCTCTTATGGGAGGTTTTTTTGTCTTTTAGGTGATCCTAGGGTGTGGAGAGTTCACAATCCAACTCCTACGTGGTATCAGAGCTCCATTGTTGCAGACTCCTTTTGGAATCTAAGAGACGTCATTAGGATTGAATAGATTATTGGGTGCAATTTGGAGTATCAAAGACCTCACAATTCAATCTAGGGAATTAGAGAAAGTTAGCATTGTCATTTGTTTCATCAAAATTTGACATATTGGGCTAAATCTACAAGGGTTTGAAGTATAGTGAAGGTTGTCTGATCTAGGAGGTAGCTGAATTTTTGGAGCACTTTGAATCAAAACTGATCATGCCATGACATTTAGAAGGCTCAAAAACTTAAATTTCACCTATCAAATAATCAAAATAGGCCATTATTGTCTTAGGGTAGTAGATTTTTTTACCCTATTTAGTATTTTTTGTACAACCATACCATATAGACATGCATCAACATATTCTTGATTTATTGTGCCATGCATCATCCATTTTTGTCATCATACTATTTGTATGCATACATGGTAGTTGGTCATCGACTCACGTCACTTTAGATGGTATGAACAACATTTTTTTAATTAAATTTTTTGAGTTATTTTTCATTTGGTCATGCTTGAGGACATAACCTTATCGTCCATGGTCACATCATGGGACAAGTGTTATATGCTAGCCGGTGGTGTGGGTATACCATTGCTTGATTGCAACTTATCTCCTACCAACCAACCACCTATCATAATGGTGACCATTTAAAACCCAATATGTAAAAGATTGTTATATGGGTGATTGAAAACAAGCTCCCTTGAGGTGTCATTTTTGCCCCCATAGGCCCTAAAGTAGGTCTTATTTAATTTTGCAATAACTTAGCTAATAGAGGTCATTTATTGAAAATAAATATTGCCAAAACACCATACAATTCTAGTGGTTCAAGTTATTTATTTGAATTTTGCTATTTGAGGTCATAATTATTGTTTGAATTCAGATCTTTGTTTTTGGTTCTTGAGCTTGTAACTTTCACAATTTTTAATTTTAGTGATTCTTGTCCCATTGGAAAGGTATTTTGGAGGATACTTGGACATTTTGGTATTTGGGAAGGTGTTCTTTTTATCATATTACTTTATTTTCAACATACAACATATTTGGGATTTTCTTTTTGTGTTGAGGCTTTCTATCTTTGTAAATGTTTGGAGATCTTGAGGAGTGAATCATGTATAAAGGTTGTCAATGCAAATGTCATGGGAGCAATCAATATGGGCATGAATTGTGTCCTCATGTCTCACATTATGCAATCCAAATCTTGCTTGAAAGTGCATTTGGTCCATCATGTGATGCTTCATCAAAATATCAAGTTGCTTCTTCTTCATCTACAAAGATAATTGTTGACACCTTTATTTATTGAGACTCTCACCATTATTTTTAACTAAGGCAATTCATCTAATGTTGTTGATTCATTGAGAACTTCTGGTGAATCATTGTACCAAGAATCTCATTGTCTTCTTGATTGGGATTCCTATTTATCAAATATCGTATATTTGTTTGTGGATTCTCACCTTTCAAATTTGGAGGACTAATTTGAGGGTTTATCTCTTTTAGTTGATGATATTCATGGCATAACTATTATCACATCATACTTTTCTTTGAAATTATTTCAACATCCTTATTCATTTATTCTTGGTTTTTCACGATGTACTTGATTAGATTGTGGCATCATCATCTACTAGGGACTTGACAACGTATGACTAGATTTTGGAGATACCATCATTCATTTTGATTCTTCTTCCTACCAATTCCTATCTAGAATGGGAAGCATCCTTGCATTTTTACTTGTTCTATCTTCTTCCTAAGGGGATAAATGTTGTTTGTGGGCATTGTTAGATATCTTCTTCCCAAGGGGAGTTTTTTTTTTATAGCATTAGATTATGTTTTGTCTTCAGGAACTCACAATTTCTATAGGATATTACACATTGTGGTGGGATATATAGTCTCTCTTTTTTACCTCTTATGGAGGGATCATTGATTTTAATTTTTTGATGGATTCAATCAATGAGGGGCATCATTAAGTTCTCCATCTTTTATCACTTTATTGTATCCTTTTCTCTTTTTTGAGAGGAGTTTTGTCTCAATGGGTTTTCTCATTTTCTCTATTTATGAGAGATTGTATTTTAAATAGGTACCTAACATGGCCTATTAGTCGGGACCCATTATGATCTTCATCTTTACATCATTTTCATAATAATCTACTACTCCTTAAGTTGCACTTAAGGGGGGTTTTGGTATGAATAAGGTATTTTAACTAATTAGTTCATTTGTGGGTCCTATTCACATACTTAAGTTTACTAAGATCCTAGGGATTCTTTTTAGAAGGTATTCGTCGTCATTAAATCTTATCATTTGACATAATTGAATATTGGGAGTCCCAGGTCATTTAATAATTGTCAAGTTAGTTGTCTAATAACATGAGATTAAGACACATGTCATAATCTTGTATAATCCTCTTTCTCAATCTTGTCTTTATAAGCAAGACATCTCATGTACATTTTATATTCAATCAATCATTCAAGCATCCATAATCAAGCCAACTATTCTTGCCATTTTCTCTCTTTTCAAAGGTTATTTTGTCTTGCAAGTAATCTTGGGGTGTGGGGAGTTCACAATCCAACTCCTACAATATTACCATTTTAAAGGAATAATTTGAAATTTAAACATTCTTTATAACATATAATATTTAATAAATAGCTACATAGTTAATAAATGTGTAAACATATATTAAATATTACTATCAACTAGTTTATATATTTATTTTACCATTAACAGGCAAGCTCTTGGTAGAATATAACTACACATCAAACTTGTGAAAGGGGTAAGGAAAATGTTGAAGGAAACAAATGTGAGCAATATATGTGATCCATAGTTTAAATAGTGTGTCTAAGAATAAATAAATTAAATCTATAAAATTTGAATTTGCATTCTATATGTTCGGAAATTGATGCGATTAAGGAATATAATCTATTTATTATTAATACAAACAATAGCATGGAAGGGTGAAATAGGAAGACCAATGCAAAATGGAAAAGTTTTTGTGTTTTTTAAGCTTGGAAAAGGGATAAAGATAAATATTGTGTAGGGAGGAAGTCAATAAAAGGGTGTAAGGTGAAATGAAGATGACATGGAGAGCATCAAAAATAAAAAAATAAAAAAAAACATAAGAAGGATTGAAAGGGGAATTAGGATTGCATTACTCTAGGTGTGACTTGAGAGTGTGATAAGCTTTCTATTTACTACTTGTATATTCTAAATCACTTTCAATTTGGACGAGTCTTAAACTAATATTACAAACACAAACTAATATGTGTAAATATTAACATAGGATGTTTTAGTTTGCATGAGCTTTAAGCTACTATTAAAGATACAAATTGATAAGTCTAAATAATTTATCTATGTTCTCCTACAACTCTATGCCATTTTCCCTAATATTAAGAATTTGTATGAAGGATATCTATATTTACTTTGAAGGAAAACCTCCCTAAATATAATCAAATCTTTTCCTAGATACCCTAAAAGTGATTTGAATCTCTGGATAGATAAACATCCTATTTGTTATATACTAGCTTTATAGGGTAAGTAGGATCCCTATAACTTTTGGACTTACAAAAAAAATGTTTTGTCACAAATTATTTAGCTATTTGTAAGCATACAATATTTTAAATAAGACTTGATAAACTAGAATAGCTAAAGGGAAGCATATTAGAAAGATAGGTCTCAGAGGTAAATATTGAAAAACCATTATTGATATTGCTTATAATAAGATTTTGAATATAATTATTGTTAACCAAAGAGACCATAATAGAATTTTTTTTGATCTTGCCAAATAAATTTATAAAATTAAATTGGAAAAGGTCTTGATTGAGTAAAAATTATTCATTTAAGACAAAATTTTCTTTCTGTGATGCAATAGTTCTTTCCTTTAAAATACATAAATCAAGAGAATGTGATGCAATAGTTCTTTCCTTTAAAATACATAAATCAAGAGAATGGATAAATTGGACTATGATTTCTAGCATGATTTCCAAGTAGGGAATATATAGAACTCTCATAGAAGTAGTCCCTCCCCTTTTTTATTTGTATTATTGTTGCAATGATATTTTATTAATTTTCATAATATGTATGTGTAGCATAGTAAATTGTATCCCTTTACAATTTCAGACTTAGTTTGGACCCACTTTGGTGCTTGTGCCTAATGTGTACCTATTTTATATTTAGTTGTGCTCAATTTTAGAACTGTTTCCATTAACTTGGTACATTCCCCTATTCATGACCTTTTTCTCAACCCCAAATGCTAGGACTAGGGTGCCCAATGCCCCTATCTAGATAGTTTGGCCCCAAAATTTGGATTATGAATGCCAGTTTTGCAAGTAGCAAGAAACTACCCTATAATGTCGACCTTCCCCAAAAATTAAATTTCAAAACTTGTAAGTTGCATATGAATTCACTTCCCTCTCTCAATCAAACTTTGAGTCTTCTTGAGATCATATTATGAGGATTCAATCAAGTACTCAAGGCGTTTGAGCACAAATATGCAATTAAGGAGTTGAACATTGAAGCACACATCTTTGTTTCAACAATCATGATTAGTCATAATATTTTCCTCCATGATGAAGGTATGTATTAATATCTTTTAAGAAACATCAAGCCTTTTGTGAAACTTCAAGCCAAGGGTTTTATATCTAGGGTAATATTTTTTAATTCAAGCATTTTCATTGTTGTTTTAGCCTTTGTCCTTTTGAGGAAAAACTCTCTTTTTCATTAATTATTGTTGTGGACATGGGAGCACCAAACAAAATTTGACTTAGGCGAGCCCCTATATACCACAACCATTCTTTCCTGATTTTCGTGTGCGCAAGTTTAGATTTGACAAAGAGAGTGTTATAGGTCTTAGATTTTTAACACATAAAAACATTTGGACTGGGACACCCAACACACATGTCAAACATTTTTTGGTTGGATTTTTTAAATAATGTTCTATAGGACCTCTTGAGTGTGAATCTGCATCTTTTAGTTTGCAAAGAAACCCTCAAATTGGGGCACCTAGCACACCAGTTTGTTATTTTCAGACTCTACTTGTGCAGTTATAGGTTCCTTTATGTGCTCTCTTTCTAGACACAGTCTACTTTGTTAGTTTTTTGTTCTATATTTTGTTGTTATTAATGTAAGTTATCATTTTGTCCATCATTAAACCTAGGGGTGTGTGCAAAAAGTTGAGTCCATTTTTTGGCCAACAAGTGGAAGTGTTTTTCCTTATTTCTAGATATTGTCACAATTGATTTAAATATTTGAAGCACTTAAAGATTGAACCTTAAAAACTTTCAGTGTTATGAAATGTAGTACTTGGAGTCTAGTTTCCAAAACTTTCAAAATATTTTAATAAACAGATGATATAAATTGGTTTTGAATAGGTATGTCTAAAAAATATGGTTTAAAAGTCACATTTTCAAGACCATACCATGCACATGTACGACCACTATATTTTGACCTAAATAAAAGTATTTTTTGAATCCCCCTGGGAAAAGATATGTATGACACTGAGGATTGGTGAGAATATTTCTTGGTAATTTTTTTTGAATACATTTAAAAAAAAATTATTAGTCCTAATTGTTGCTTTGAAGCCTCTTGTGTATGACCATCATAAATAGACCTAAACTTATCATTTTTTAATCATTTTGAAAAAAATTGTCTGTAGGTTGATGCCATATATTTTTTTTCAAAAATGTAAAAAATAAAAAAATATTTAAAATAAAAAAATTATTGTTTCAAATTTATGAACTAGTTTAATAAAAAAAAATTTGAAAAACAAATTAAAAAATCCAATTGTAAAAAAAAATTACATATTTGAAATCGTATTTTTGTGATGGGATTAAACAAATGTGAAATTCCTTAATGGTTCATAGAGCGTGGTTTAATCATGAGATCAACTTCACTAGAATAGTCACTTGCATAAATAATGAAACCACAGTACTAAAAGTTGACATCATTTACCTACGATACAACCCTATGAAGAGACTTTTGAATTTTGTTACATGTCATGTAGGCTCCTCCTTACTCAAGTCTCCTCCAATAGAAAGTACTCTTAATGATATATTCTCATTTAGAAATCTTCATTGACCTTAGAAACTGGTTAGTATAGCTTCTTATTGTGTTGTAGTTGTTAAAAAAGATAACCTAAAGGTAGTTTTTAGGTCTCGACCAAGTGAGATACTAATTTGGTATATGCTCATTTTGGTGTGGAATTTGAAGACTTTCTTAACCCACTTGAATTTTCATTCACAATTTTAACAATATTTTGAACTATAAGGTCTCAAGGAAATATATGAATGTTCGGAACATATCCCTTTTATTACTCAGTATTTCTTTTCTGCAAGATTTATTTCTTTTGTGGCTAGAATTCTCAAAGGAAGATGGTTCAAGTCTGTTTGTGTGTAATTCAAATATGTTTTGTGTAGTTTTGGTTGAGATTATGTTAATTCTTTTTTCCTTATAAGAAGTAATGATATCAGTTGTAAATTCAAACTCTTAGAATTGAATGTATGGTAAGATCTTACTCGTATAAACTACAGAGTCAATTTGACAGATGGAGTCATCCAAAGATACCTTGGGAAATAAAATTTGTAGAACTAAGTATATATTAAGATCCAACTCACATGAACTACATGGTGAATTTGGTAGATGGAGTCATCCAAAGATGCCTTGGGAAAATAGAATTTGAAGGGTATCTAATTTAAATGGAGGGGAATAAACATGCTTTGTATTAAATTGCATGTATTGGGATCAATTAGACAAGCATTAGAAAGAATAAATTAGTACATGTTAAACTTTAGTTCAAGACAATCAAACAAAGCCTAGAGAATTTATCATAAAGCTTATCTATAAAAAAAATAGTTAAATTTGAGGGATAATACTAACAAAATTGACCTAAAGGACATAAGAAACTTAAAATTCATCATCACATTCATATGGCATTATGATCTCAACATATATGTAAATAAATCATTCCTTGGATATTGAAGTTTTGTGTACATGTGTTTATGCTCTTACATACAACAAGTTGTCTAACTCCTTGTTGTAAAGCTTGATAACATGTTTGTGTTCTTGTTTGGTAATGATAAAAATTAGGAAAATCTTGTCAAGGAAAGAATGCAATATCTCCTACTAAAGGCACAAATAACAGACACAAAATACTTTGCAAGAATTGTACTTTTTTATTATTTTTTGCTAATGACATACATTCAAAGAGAATTCTACGAATCCAATACAACTTATTGGGCACTTCCAACTTACAGACTCTATATTAATTGAAATGTACTACTCTTGAGGAAAAAAATTCAAAGAGAATTCTACGAATCCAATACAACTTATTGGGCACTTCCAACTTACAGACTCTATATTAATTGAAATGTACTACTCTTGAGGAAAAAATTAGGGAAAGATTGTCAAGGAAAGAATGCAGTATCCCCTACTAAAGGCACAAATAATGTACACAAAATACTTAAGCAACAATTCTACCTTTTTATAGTTTTTCGCTAATGACATACTTGGGGTGAGCCCTCTAAACTCTCTCACTTAGCATAAATATGGAAATCGTTGCATACATATGCTTGAACTGCCAAATATACAAAGTCCCAAAAGAAAAACTCGTCAAAACCATGACAAGCGACTCAATTCGAGGTTTTGCAAAAAATAACAAGGGTTTCCATGGGGCAAGAAACCATTCTTTTTTATCCACGACTTCACCTACTACAACCATTTGGCTTTCCAATTTGTAGATATGATACTAAAGCAATATAATTGATGTAGTAGTTGTAAAGGATATAAAGATGAGTAATACTTAAAAGTTGAAAAATGTTTCAAAACTTGAACTTGCTGCATCATGATTCATTGAGGGACTGAAATTTTTGAGATGTTTCAAAAAGTGTCATTGCTTTTTCAAATTTGTGTGTAGTCGAATTGGATGCTAAATTGTATGATGTGAGAAGATGTAATGATTCAAGTAGGTAGTCAACAACTTTTTGTAGTGGTTCATGCTGGACTTTTTGTGAAGTTTCAAAAAGTGCCATTTCTTTTTGAAATTTGTGTCTAGACAAACTGGACTCTAAATTGTATGTTGTGAGAAGACACTATGATTCAAGGAGAAGGTGGACTATTTTTTGCAGTACTTCATTGATACACCTCAACATGATTAAGTCTACATATTGTTGAGGTCAATAATACAAAATTTTGTATAGTTTTTTAGTTGTGATAGTTGTCAAGAAGATATCTCAGCTTTCCACAACAAATGTATTCAATTTCTAAAATTAATTGTTTTCATAAATTGTAACAAAAATTCTATATATAAATATTTTGTGCAACTTAAGGTTTTAAATTTATTTGCACACCATCATGTTTAGTTAATCACATTTTAAAATCAGTTCATTTTATATTATAAGTATTTATTATTAATAAAGACAATTTTTATTTTTGCGAGTATATTTTCTATGGATGTAACCATTGCACCTCTTTTTGATACAAGTGCTAGTATTAACACAATTGATGTACCTCAAGTATGTTTAATGTGAATTTATGTCATATTATGTTGAAAATAGGTAAATACTACAGCCAATAAGACTAAGACTCAGACTCAATGAAGCATGTCCTATGTCACCAAGTGTGCCACATATCACTGATAAATTTTCATGCCTACAAGGCGAATTTATATGAATGAATGAATGAATGATTTTGCTGACACTGAACAGCCTATGGGACCAAGAAAAAAAACATTTCTTAAATTCACTTTTTATTTACTTTGAATTATTAATCTAATTCTGATTAAAATTCCTTCTATTCCTCTATTTTGAAGTCGCTAGAAGGAGGGCTTGAACCTCCGACCTTGTGGTGAACAGCCATACGCTTTTAATATGATATTGAAATTACATTAAAAAAATTGAAAGTATTGGGAGAAGTCTGGGGGCTTCTGAGAGAAATTAACAGAGAATAACAAAAGTTCACAAAACAATCTCAATTAATCTTGATTTTCTGCTTCAATGGTTGAAACAGATGCAGCAGGTTCGCAGAGTTGCATAAAAAATGATTGCAATGGAGCAAGAAAAATAAAAATTAGTTCAATCCAAAAATCTCTTCTTTCTGATTTTTCCTCGTTGAACTGCTGATTTTTCCTCCTTGAACGGCTGTTGGATGTTTGATCAGCGATGGTGAAAAACTTTCCAATTAAACTGCTGTTTACTGAGTTAAACTGGAGTTGCTACAGAGCCGCGGCCAACTGGAGCTAAACTGCAGTTTGAAGAGTCGCGCAGTAAACGGACAGTTCAATTGTTATTTATCTTTGATAACTGCATCTATGATTTTAAGAGCCATGATGGTGCATCCTGAAACAAGATAAAAGGTATTATGTGTTATCTTTTCTTTACTCTCCCTGGATATGTGCGTGCAGACCTAATTTGTAGGGTTTAATAGGATTTTGAATTCTTAAATGATATATTGGGGTTTAATAGAACTTTGAATTCTTTAATAATATATTCGTCCAATTTGTTGGGTTTAATGGGACTTTTCAGTTCTGCACTTAGCAATGGCGACTCCCCGTGAGCATATTGAAGAGATAAGAAGAAATAAGTTTTCCATAGGCGGAGAAGAAAATCCAATTACAGAAGCTCTTCATCATGCTGTTAGAAATCTCTCAGCAGAACTCTACACCAAAGATGGAACTCATACAGGTAGCTTTCTGGGTGATATAATTCAAGTTGTTTCTGTTTTTAATTGACATTGCTTTTTTTTTTCTGCAAAATTGGAGTTTGGGTGTTTCTGGTTTGGCAGAATGCAGAAGACAATGAGTATGCAGCTGATGTTGAACCATCATTGGAATTTGTGGTAACGAGCAGAGATGTGACTGGTGCGGGTGCCCCTGCTACTCTGTTGGTGTTTAACAATGAGAAGGGCTTCACTCCCCGAAACATCGAATCCCTCTGCAGTGTCGGACGATCGACCAAGAAGGGTAAAAGACAGGGAGGCTACATTGGAGAGAAAGGTATCTGTTCTTGCCTTTACAATCCATTGTTTAGTGTATATAAATTTTGTCTTCCTGCAATTATAGGAAGGTCTGCCTTTAAAATCCTTTGTATAGTGTTTATAAAATTTGTGTAGCTGCAATTATAGGAACTGTCTAATTTTAGTTGTGGATGATGGAGATCCTTCAAATGACTAATTGAGAATAGATGTTCAAGTACTACGAAATGTTTCCATTAGATAATTTTAAATAGAGGTTGCATCTTGGTTTGCTTGAATGAATGGTGATGTTTTATATTTCCTTTTGAATTTCTCTGAAAGGATATATCATATTTCAGGAATTGGGTTCAAGAGTGTTTTCTTGGTCACGAACCAGCCGTATATTTTCAGCATCGGGTATAAAATTCGATTCAATGAAATCCCTTCATCTGGGGTCAAAATTGGGTATATAGTTCCAGAGTGGATCGACAAGCCAAATATTCAAGATCTCGAAATGGTATATGGTAGCCAATGTCAAGGTGAGATTCCCAATAGTGTTAAAGTTCTCCCTTTACGCCCGGAGAAGGTGAAGGGGGTGAAGAACCAGCTTGCTAACATTCATCCAGAAGTCATTTTGTTTATGTCCAAAATTAAAAGACTCTCTGTCCGTGAAGATGGCCAAAATCAAAATCCCCGGGTGAATGCAGTCTCTGTTTCTCAGGAAATAGCATTTCAGAATGTGAAGAGTGAGAGAAGTGAATCATTTATTCTCCATATATCGGCAGAGGAAAATGGAAAACCGAATGGAGAATGCAGTTATTACATGTGGAGGCAAAGATTTCCTGTGAAATCGAACAGCCGGGTGAAGGGGAGAAGAGATATTGACAATTGGGTGATAACACTTGCTTTTCCCCGCGAACATCGAGTTACCAGAGGCAACAAGGTAGGTGCTGGTATTTATGCATTTCTTCCCACAGAAATAGTCACAGGATTGCCCTTCATAATTCAAGCAGATTTTTTGTTGGCGTCCTCGAGGGAAAGAATTCTTTGGGACAACAAGTGGAATCAAGGGATTCTTGACTGCATTCCCTCAATATTTTGTGAAGCTTTTTTTATCTCTTTTGAAGAGTGTGACAGGGGCTCATCCCTCTGCGAGATCATATAGCTTCAGGGACCTCCCTTCTAATATTCCCTCTTATCTGCAACTAAGACGAATTTGGAGAGAAATCCAAGCCAAGCTCAAGACAGAAGAAGTTATCTTATGTGAACCTGGAAATGTTTATTGCACACCCATTCGAGCTTGCAAAATACTTGCAGGCTTTAGAAAAATACTAGACGCAGCAACCGAAAAAGGCTTGGAAAAGCCAAACGCACTGTGGTCTACTGAAGTATTCATAATACACTCATGCCTTGACAACCCGTCAAGTTCTCTGGATTTCTTGGGAGTGGGCAATGTGCATGAGGACTGGTACTCCACATGCATTCGAAGTACCCCTAGTTGGCTAGCAGATCTCTCTGAAGATTTATATGTACAACTCCTTTGCTTTATTGCTGAACATTGGAATGGAGGAATTCGAAGCTCTTTCCAGCAATTGCTTCTTTTTAAGTTTGACAATGACTCCAATGGTGTGGGGTGGGCAAGTTTGTTAGATATATCTTCTAAGGGAAGCAAAATATACATTTCCTCGGAAGAAAGAGATATTGCATGGTTGACGAGGTGTAATAAAGAGCTGCGAAATGCTGCACATTACAAATTCGAGCAAAATGAAACACAGATGGCCATGACGAGTTTGAGCTTTTATAAACAATCAATGTTGCAACTTGCGGGAATGGCTAGAATCGCTAGATAGATATGCTAAGATCTCTGAACTTTCTGTTTCAAGTTTTAGTAAGCAGCTTTTGGAAGAAGCTAAGGCATCTAGAAGTAAGGACTTCATAATCTGTGTGGCTCAGTTTTTTCATTTTTCGTCTGTCAATGGTTATATAGATTCAATACAAATGCTCACTTTGTGCAAAGAATTGCCTGTAGTCAGTGATTCAGGATCCATAGTAAGTAGTTGCAAAGCCAGACTTGTGTCTGCATTTATTGGCAAATGGCACAAGCTGATAGGAGACAATCCATGGGCTGCAGAAGGGATTGTTGCACTGTAACCTGCTTACATGAAAGCCAATGCAAGTGGACTAAAAGGGGAAACGGGGGATGAACTTGAGTTGTTTATGAGAAACGGTCTTGGTGCAATGGACATTTTCAACCTAAAACCCCCCGATGCTCCATTGCCTGCAGTTAATTCCCCCATCGGTGAAGATCAAGCTGTTCTGCTTTTAGAGTGGATTCAATATTTGACTGAGGTCTGCAGTGAGTCCATGCCCAACAGATTCCAACGTAGCATCATGGAAGGAAAATGGCTAAAAACCCACCGAGGTTATGAGTCTCCAAATAAATCTTTTTTGTACAATATTGAATGGTCATCGGCTGGTGTAAAGTTAAATGACCTATCCTTTTTAGATTGTTGTTTCTGCAGCAGGAACATGAATGAATTCAAGGGTGTCCTCCAACGGATTGGGGTGTTTGTTGAGTTTGGAATGGGATGTGAAGAAGTTGCCAAGATAGTCCAAACACACAGAGATACTCAAGTCATAACAAGGCTTTACAAATATCTTCACCTTTTCCATTGGCGGCCTAGTAACGTCAGCTCTCTCAAAATTTGGATTCCAATTCCATACAGTGGTGGGCTTGCAGGTGTGTGGAAGGATTCAGAAATGTGTGTAGTCCATGATGACGATGGCCTCTTCGATGGCAGGCTACAAATCCTAGATAGGTTTTATGAACACACTCTACTTCCCTTTTTCTCTAGCCACCTTGGTGTGTCTCTACGTCCCAGGATTGAGGACTACTGCAATTTGTGGCTGGACTGGATAAGGAGTAATCATGTAGTAACTGAGCCCGAATGCTGTTCAGTTTGGAGGAATATTCTAAAGCACTGGAGGGAATCCCCTTCAGCTATAAAAAGACTGTTACCAAAGCAAGGTTCAAAGTTTCCAGCTCACACAAGCAGTGGACATATCCAAATATGTGTGCCTCATGAAACCTTCATTCCCGACGACCTAAGATTGAAAGAGTTATTCAGAAAAGCGTCTACAAAGGTCAAATTTGCTTGGCATCCTAACCATCCAGATCCCAAAATACCATTGGACTAACTGTTCTCAATGTATGAGTTCTCTTGGAGCTCGGAAACTATCGAAAGCAGTAGAGGAAAAGGAGGTGTCTGTTTCAACTGACATCCATTTGCGCAGGGTTCAAACAGGAGAGGGTTTGTTCAGAAAAGGTCTGTATATGATTATCCTTGGATATCTTGCACATCCGTCCCTCAAATTGTCGAGATATAGAAGGCATCAAATAGTAAGAGCTCTTTTGGAGTCTTCAGCTTATGAAGCCGCTAAACCCTTTGCAGTCATGTACACTTAACAATAATAACTGAAGATGATCAGACACAGCACATTAAAATTGCTGCACACTCTCCTGTGCGTTGGGAAAAAGATATCAGAAGGATCTTGATACAGAAATGTGATCCAGACAACCAAAAGGAAAAAATGTCTTTGGCAACTGAATTTGCTGAGGTAGTTTCAAAAGGTCTATTATCAGAACATCCAGATCCTATTGCAGGTTTATGTGAGACGTTGAAGCTTGGGTGCATTGTAGGATTTGATACTGATGCAATCAATGATATGCTCCAGCGTAAAAACCTCCTAATTTTTAAAGAAGATGAGAGTTTCCTTTCAGAATTTTTTCCAATTGAAGACTCTCTTGGGCAACATCAACCAAGAAGACATCAGGGATCAGGGAGGAAAAGGTCTATAACATCAGTTGAGCCAGCTAAGTCACCACAGAGTTTTGGGATATCAGCTAGGCCAGCCAAGTCACCGCACAATTTTGGGACATCAGCTGGGCCATCTAAGTCAGCATGGTAGTTTTCACCTGATTTTGTAGAAGGATGGGAGAATAGATTGCAAATTTTTAGGCAAGCAATTGACAATATGAAAGACTGCACACCCAGTTCTTTGAAGATTAAGCTAGTGAGAAAGTTATTCCCTTCAGAATCATCAGATAAAGAGCAGCCAGAAAGCAGTTCAGACCTTAATCTCATGAAGGTGACAGGGGATGCATGCCTTAAAATGCTCACAGTTTCAGAAGTTGTGGGCGCCAATGAAAGCTGCCAAATGATGCCATTTAAGTTGGAAAATTTACTTGGTGATGAAGTTTTGGAATTAGGAAAATGCAGAGGTTTAACAAGTGAGAAACCTCCCTCTTCTTCTGCTGATGAATGTGATTTTGAGATGGTCAGGGCCATTGCAGGAGCAGCTACCTTGAAATTCTTCAGAGGCAAAGACTAAATTCACTGGCAATGTCTCTCCATAGAAAACATAAGCCTTCTCTATCTATTTTAGTTTTAAAAAATATGTCGTGCAGAGGCATATAAGCCTTCTCTTCATAATTTTCAAAGGAATTTTTAGGATTTGAAAAGTGTATTTGATTCAGGTTGATTATTCAATAATAATTGATGAATTGAAAACACAGCATAAAATGAATCATAGCATGCAATGGCTTTAAGTTAATAAATTTGAAATAGGTTTTTAAAATAGTTTCACATTGTTTTTTTTTCCCCAAAAATATTAGAAGGGCTGGACTGTAATAATAAGAATGTGTTAATAATTTTATGTTATTTTTTATCTTAAATATTTGAAATATTAATATTAGATAATAAAAATAATATATTTTTATATAAACAGCATATAAAATTTATATTTTCAAATATGTAGTAAATAATATGTTTCAAAGTATAATAAAATATTTTTTAGTAAATAAATTAGTTTCTAAAATAAATAGTACATTAAAATAAATTTAAGCAAATAAAATAGTTTCAAATAGATATTTTTTTCACATTTTTAGACACATATATTTAACATATTTATACTCATTAAAATAACTAATTTGCATAATTAATTAAAATTAATTAACTCTTTAAATCTAATACTACATCTTAATCTAAATATAAAGTTTGTAGAAAATTGACCAATCTAATCTATTTAAAACACCCCAACAACTTTAAAAATAAGTACGTAGAAAGTACATTTCATAACTATTTGTATTGAATAGAGTATAGATTGTAGTTTTATATTTTAATCAAATTAAAATTGATTCTAACTTTTCTAATTAAATTGTACATCTTAGACTTGCACGTGTATTTTGTGTCATATCACAAAAATACTAAGATGCATGTTGTATTTTGGTCATATGTGTGTGTAAATGATAATGTGATGATTATTAATTATTTTAATTTATTTTACTTTACACGATTATGTAATTATCATGTCAATTATTATTTCATTAACTTACATGAATATATTAATTCATTAATGTGCATGAATATATTTATGACTAATCTAGACTAAATTTATTTGGTGAAATTTGTGTCATCAATGTTTGTTAATTTTGTAGGTGTAAGATAGTGGATGGCACAAACTCTATGGTTTTGCTTTTTAGAAAGATTACACTAATAGGTTGAGCACCCACACCTACTTAATGAATGCCTAGCCCAAGTTTGGGGTTCGACCAATTGTAAGTACCCTATATATATATATATATATATATATATATATATATATATATATATATATATCCAAATATAACACTTAAAAATGGCTTTTTTGGTCCAAATAGATTGAGTCTAGAGGTCTAGCTAGTTTATACATCTAGCAACTAGATGATCATTTTAACATATTATCATTAAATAAATAATTTCAAATTTAAACAATAGTCTTTACTAATGTAATGTATTTAAGAAATAGATATATATTTATATATGCATATATAATTTACATAAATGTTCAATATTATTAATTATTTTATATATATTTATTGTATCACTAACACACATGCTCTTGGTATGATAAATACTACTCATCAAACTATGTGCATTTAATCATTGGACTACTATGTGCGACTCAATAGTGTGATAATCTTTCTTTCTCTTTGCTACTTGCATCTTCGTTTTTTGGGTATTGACATAAGGTGTTTTAGTTTTCATGAGCCTTAAACTACTATTAAAGGCACAAATTGATATGTGTAAATATAGCATAAGATGTTTTAGTGTGCATGATCCTTAAGTTACTATTAAAGACAAAAATTGATATCCGAAAATAATTTAGCTATTTTCTCCTACAACTCTAGCCCATTTTTCCTAATATTAAGAATATATATGAAGGATATCCATGTTTACTTCCAAGTCAAACCTTCCCAAAGAGAAAATATAATCAAATATTTTCTTAGATACCTTAAAAATGATTTGAATTTCTCTTCAAAATCTCTGCACCCTTGACCAATACTGATGATATATTGCAATAGATAAAGACCCTATTTATAAAGAGAAATAAACATATAGATATTTTATAAACTAGGTTTATAGGGTAAGTAGGTTCCCTATAAGTTTTGGATTTATAAACAATTGATTTGTCACAATTTTTTTAGCTATTTGTAAGAAGATATCATTTCAAATAAGGCACGAGAAACTAAAATAACTAAAGGAAGGCATCTTAGAAAGATAAATCTCAGAGGAAAATATTGAAAAACCATTGTTGATCTTGCTAATAATAAGTTTTTAAATACAAATATTGTTAACAAAAGAGACCATTGTACGAATATTTTTAGATCTTTCCAATAAAATTTATTAATCAAATTGGAAAAGGTCTTGATTGAGTAAAAATTATTCCTTTAACACAATTTTTTCTTTTTATGATGTAATAGTTATTTCCTTAAAAATACATAAATCAAAAGAAGGGATAAAATGGACAATGATCTAACACAGTTTTCTAAGTATTAGATATATAGGAATTACTTATAGAAGTAATCCCTCCCCTTTTTAAATTTGTATTATGGTTATGGTGATGTTTTATTAGCTTTCCTAAGATAAATGTATATGGCAAGGCTATGGTAAGATTATGTGATGAATACATGCTCTACAATAATTATGCATAAGTATATATTGCCAAATTCAATCTTAACTACTAAACCCGATTCTTACAACTTAAAGGATTGGGGGTAGGAAGAGAACCATATAGGTAATTTTATCCTCTCACTAACTAGCGTAGGTTGTGAAAATTAAGAAATAACTTGGCCATGTTCAATTTCTTAGACCTATTTAAGGAGTTCAAATGAAAGTCAAGAAAATGGGTAATTTAAAAAACTATAAGACTTCCTAATTTTATGTATTTGAATAGAAGATGGTTCCCACAAGATGTGGACAAAAAGATAGGGAACCACTTGTTGGTCCATAAAAGGAAAAGCATAAGTCCATTATAACATGCTCACATTATAACTCACTCATGTTGTTTCTCTATTATGAAAAAAAATAAAGATCGACTCCATTTCTACCAAACCCTAACGCAAGTGAGGAAATGTGTGAGCATGTTTGTGACATCTTTTAGTGGACACAAGCTAGCACAATGTTACCACAATGTGCACAAGGTCAAGGAGGGAATGTTCTTAGTAGTTTAAATGAGAACAAAAAAACAAAAAAACTTTATTTATTTATTTCAAGAATTGCAAATCCCTCAACATCCCCAAACACTTGTTGCAGATTTGGTATAGTCATTGATGTCAACCTAAGATATGATTGTTGATATAATACAATGTGTTGTTATTGATGATATGAGTGTTGCAAATATGGACTAGTATGTTGTGTTGCAGATATGTAGCATTGTGTTATTGAATGTTCTTGCTTGGATGTCCAAAGAGGGAGATTGTTGTAGTTGTGATGACAATGTGTTGAGATTGTAAGTTCATGGTTCGATGTCAAAATGTGATGCTTGTGATGTTCATAGTTGTATGTCAAAATGTTCCTCATTAATATATTGTTGTAATGAAATAGTTTAAGTTTGTTGTCCTAGTTTTAATGTCTTTGGCTTAGGAGATTATATTGCATTTTTCTATAGTTCAAGATATGGTTCAAAGGTTTGGAAGTAAGTTAAAGGAGGACATGGAGTCTGTAAGTCTCTCATTTTAGCTCACAATTGTAAACACAATTATTTCTAGGCATACAAAGTTAAGATAATTCTACTACTTATTAGCATGATCAGAGGAATGCTCTACACTTCTCTGCATCTCAAAAGTGGCTCTTGTGGTTTGGAGAACTTTCTTATATTGTTTTTATATGTCTTCTCCTCAAGTTTAAGGTGTTTCAGTGTAGTGCAAGTATGAACCTAACTGTTATATTTGTTTGTGCTACTATATTCAGTTTCGATTTGCTTGTGCCAGATTAGTTGAATATGATAGTGCAAAAGAAGTGTATAGAAATGATGTTTACTATCATATGGTACTCTCTTGTGCTTCACCTTGTGGTTCCTGATCTCTCTAGTACTATTTGTTGATTGAAGTGGATGAATGGAAGGTTAAGTGGTTTTCTGGCCAACTTGGAGTATTTGCATCTATGCCTTGTGGTTTTCACCAGCCTACTGATGTGTGTCATGATATTTTAGGTCCTTTAAATTATCTTTTGGTTTGTGCCGCAATTACTTCCCCTCCACTGTAGAATTTTTCAAGCTAACCTTTGGCTATTGTGCGTTTTATCTTAGCTAAGTGGGAGAAGGTTTTTTGAGTTTGTATCATGGTTCTATGTGCTTGTTCTACTTTGGAAGATGTATTGTAATATATTTTAGGCCCAATTGAATTTTTCTTTGATCCACAACATGTTATCTGGCTGACTAGTATGATGTTATACATTCAATTTGTATGCTATTTTGAGGTTGAACTAATCTATGTTTTGAAGGCTTGTGGAGGATATAAATGAAAGATAAAATTGTGGTAAAGAGTGTGGGTGTTGTGTGGAAGAGTGATGTGGTCAAATTGAGTTCTTGCGGTGGAAGTCAATAAATTATTCATGCTAATAAGAGGTTGAACCCTCCCTCTGTAAGTGTTGTAACAATCAGGGAATAGTTAACTTCCTTTGTTTGAAGCCATAAAATTGTTATTTGGGGAGTAGTTGCTTTCTTGGGTTGTAGCCCTAAAACAAAGTTGTAATAATATTCATATTATTGTGAGGCTGGATTTGGAAAGTAGCTCTAAGCAAATTTCTCACCATGGTTTTTCTCTTGTTGTATTTTTTACGTAAATTTTGTGTCTTCATGCGCAATGGTGTTAAATGTTTTGTTCTTTCTATTTTTCATTGTTGTTGATATACTTTAAGAAACATTTAATTTTTAACAATGTTGAAGGGTTTGAGATTTGATTGAATATTGATTCACCCCACTCTTAGTATTCTATGTATATAACAATTGGTACTAGATCCAGGTTCCTTGTGAGAATCTTAATAGCTTGAGAAAGATCTAGGATGACAAAAGAAGGATCTCACAAGGCATCACAATTTGATCGAACAAACTACACTTTTTGGCAAGTAAAAATAGAATCCTATTTGATCTCATCAGGTTTTGGTGTTTGAGAATTTGTTGAGAATGGTTATACCCCTCCTCCTGATCCTCCAACTGATCTAGATGAGATTAGGGCATATGAAAATAATGCTAAAGCAAAAAAAACTATTTTGAGTTGACTAGTTGATGCTAAGCTTATCAAGATGATGCATTGTTGTACTGCTAGGGATGTCTAGGAGAAGCTTAGTGGTATTTATGAAGGGGATACTTAAGTCAAGCAAGTCAAGCTGGAGATCAATGAAATGATATGAGTGAAGGATGCCAGACCTTGGGATGCATCAAAACATTAATAAACTACGAACCAACCATGCATAAGAAACAAAGCAACCAATATCGATCAAGGATAGCTCCTAGAGTAAGGCCCAATGAGCCCACAATGTAGTCTACTACGAGATTCAAGACACAAAATCTCAATATTCTCTCCTAGTTATCTAGTTACTAAATAGCAGGCCCAAGAATAACATTGCTTTGATACCGTATCAGAGTTTGCAAATACTCCAACCCAATTCATTAGATTGGAAATAAATATTTATATAGTAGAATAAGAGAAAACTCGTGGAAATTATAGTATGACAAGTTCAATAATATGATAACAAATTCCTAAAATAGATCACATGGGTAATGATGGAATACCCAACAGAGATCTGCAGAGGTAAATTTGAAAATCTAAGAATGTCAAAAGATGAGGATATTGCTAGTTATTTTCACTAGGTAGATGAAGTTGTCAATACAATCAAAGGCCTGAGAGAGGAATTGAAAGAAATAGCTATGGTATAAAAGGTACTTAGGTCTCTTCCCAAAGTTTATAGTCCTAAAGTGTCTTCTATTGAGGAAGCTAGAGATTTGAGTAACTTTTCAATAGATCAACTATTTGGTGCTCCCACTGCATTTGAAATGAGAGATTCTGACAAGGAAGCTCCTAAAAGAGAAGCAACTTTTAAGGTTAGTGAGAAGGAGAAGATTGAAGCATCTAATCAAAGCAATGGATTTGATGAAGAAGAAGAAAACTTTGTTAGAAAGTTAAAGAAGTGTTCTAGAAAATACATAGGTAAGTTACATTTCAAATGCTTTAATTGTTACTAAGGTGGCTAGTATGCTTCTAAATGTCCTTATAAATAATCAAAGAGTAGCATCAAGAATTCTAAAAGAAATAACTTTAAAAAGAGCCTATATTCTTGTAAAGTAGAAAATTGGACCCTAGTGACTCCCTGCCTAGGAGAAAGAAAGGAAGCCACTAGGATGATTTTCACTTGGAGGAACTTTACATTCAAAAGAGGGGCTTGAATCCACTAGATCCAAATCCAAGGGAAACAAGGATGTGAATTCCAAGTGGATTGCAAGGGTTGAAGTATGATTTACCCTCTTTTGTAAATGAGAAGGTTGACTTGCTGAATATGCGGAAAAGAGAGAGAAAATGAGTGAAATAGGGTAAGTGCACCAAGATGGTGAACAAAAAAGTGGCCACATGCAAAAAAAAAATAAAAAATTTCATAACCCGTGTGGGTTTTGAAAATTCAAAAACGTGTTAGGCTTGGTAACACCAAGCCTAGCCAAAAAACAATTTAAAAAACTAAAAGTTCCTCAACATTTTGTTTTTTAATAAAAAAAATTAAAATTTTCTCAAAACCCATACAGATTTTGAGAAACATAATTTTTTTGAGTAGGCCACAGGTTTTGGCCATTAACACCAAAACCCATGGAACAACAACAAGAGAAAGCCAAAAATCCAAAGAACTCGCACAGGTTTGTAATTATTTTGGATTTTCCCAGCATTGAGAGCAATTTTCAACAATGGCACCCCGTCGAACAGGTAAGATTTGATTGGTTTGACTATTTTTGTTTGTATTTTAATTGAAGTAGGATTTTTTAATTGATTTAAGTTTTGTTTTTATTAATTTGATGTCAGATTCTTCAAGCGATCCCCAAAAATGAAATAGACAACAAAGACCTCCTCCTGCACAAGCAACACAATCAAACCATGTAAACATTGCACATGAGCAACAAGAAAACCCTCAAGACGTTGCTCCACAACCACAAAATCCTCAAAATGCTGCTCCTCAATAACCACCGCCACCCCAAAACCCTCCACGTCCTCCATTAGATCATGTAGATGCCACACAAGAGGATCTCATCAATCGCCTTACACAAAATAGTGTCCAAATTTCTATATTGGTGAATAGGTTGAGGTCCTCTAGGCTTGAGCACCACTCAACCCTCGTCAGAACACTAGAAACAATGACCGATAGTAGAAATGAGGTATCTAGGGAGGTTACGAAATGGGGTTCATGGAGGGATGGATGCCGAAAATTTTATGTGGATGGGTTGTCATATGATCAAGTGAAAAAAAAGGGCATAGTTAAAGCTGACATATGTGCTCTTTTCACCGATCCTATTACCAATAACAACCTAGAACTAAATATGACTCAATTTCCTATACATTGGTTTGTTCATGCTAGGCTGAAAGAATATTTTTAGGATAGGTGGTATATGGTCTTTGAACAACTACCTTGTAATAATTGGGAGGTGCCTCTATATTTTTTGAGAAAGTTGTATTGTGAGTTTATCCTCTGCAAGAAGCCAAATTACTTTGACATCCGACAATTTCATGGTAGAGGGAGAGACTCTGCACACAATAGACCTGGGGCCCATAGGGTGGTAGAGCCACAACATAGGAGGCGTACAACTCCTAAACCCACGGTTCATGTTACTGTCCCTATATCCTTGAAGGAGTCTATGGAATTACAGACTCTTCAGGTAGTTGCATCATTGGCTGATGTCATTGTTTAGCATGGCACACAGTAGGTCGGAGCAGAGGATGTACCGACACTTGTGACACCTCCTTTAACAATGACACCTCCTTCATCATCAACACCTCCTTCATCAGTGGTACCTCCTTCATCAATGTCACCTCATGCATCATTTGTCATGAGCCAACCCATTCAACATATGTGCCCCACCTGCCAGGGTGTATGTTCTGGTGTAGACATTGACACAGACGAGGATGGTTTGACATATCATTTGTGTGCATGTTACAGGAGTAGATTCTATGCTTCCACTGCAGAGGATGTGGCCCTTGTCTTGCTCCCCAAGACGTTCGATCATTCCGAGCCACCTCGTAGCAACGTTTTTCCCTGAGCGCTCAAAGTGGAAAAAATGGTCAAACTTTGACATCATGTAACTTAGAGACTGTGGCACTTATGTATGATCTGTGTGAACCTATGGGGTCGTGTTGTCGCTTCCTTAAAAATCCTCTCTCAGTTTTGGACAACTTGATTATGTTTTCTTGTGGTGAGATTTTTTCTATCGCATCAAAAACCGTTAGTGAGAGGTGGAAAAATAATGCATCTTTTGTTCTGCTTGTCTTGGGAACAAATCGTCAGTGTGAGCACGTATCGGTGGTTGGGTTTATGCTAGGTGTGCCCTTGTGTTTCTCCCCAAGACGTCCGATTGTTCTGAACCACCTCATAGCGACGTTTTCCCTTGAGCGCTCAAAGTGGAAAAAATGGTCAAAATTTGACGTTGCATAACTTGGAGACCATGTTACTTATGGACGATCCGTGTGAACCTATGGGGTCATGTTGTCTCTTCCTAAAAATGCCTCTCTCATTTTTGGACAACCCGATTCCATTTTCTTGTGGTGAAATTTTTTCTGTCGCATCAAAAACCGTTAATGAGAGGTGGCAAAATAGTGCATCTTTCATTCTGCTCAACGTGGGAATGAACCATCAATGCGAGCGCATCTGGGTGGTCAAGTTTACACTAGGTGTACCCTTTTCTTGCTCCCCAAGATGCTTGATCATTCTGAGCCACCTCGTAGAGACGTTTTCCCTTGAGCACTCAAAGTGGAAAAAATGGTCAAACTTTGACGTCGCATAACGCGGAGCCCGTGGCACTTACAGACAATCTGTGTGAACCTATGAGGTCATGTTGTCTCTGCCTAAAAAAATCTCTCTTGGTTTTGGATAACTCGTTTCCGTTTTCTTGTGGTGAGATTTTTTTTGTCGCATCAAAAACCGTCAATGAGAGGTGGCAAAATAGTGCATCTCTCGTTATGCTCGTCATGGGAACGAGCCGTCAATGTGAGAGTATCCGGGTGGCTGGGTTTACACTAGGTGTGCCCTGTTGGCATTTTGATGATGTTTAGTTGTGATTGCCATTGATGGACACACACTTATTTTATGTATGAGTTATTCTCCACTGGTAATATGTGTTGTATTGACCACACTGGTATTATATGCCATTGAATGTATAGTCTTTATTTATAGAAGACTATCGATATTTTGTAGAAGAGGCTTACCGATCAAAACATGACCGAAGACCTCAAGTGGTATGAAGACCTCAAGCAGAATGAGGACCCCTAGTAGCAATTAATCTTTTTGATCGAATACTATGTTCCAGTTTACCAGTCTTTGTTTGTTAATCAGTAATCAGTATACTATGTTAAATTGGTAAAATTCTAAAGTGTGATGAGTTATCATCCATCAACACCGATGCGGTGATTCAACTAGTAAAACTGTATAGTGTGATGAGTTATCATCCACCGACACTTTGGCGATGTTTTTGTTTCGTGTTACCAAATGTGTCTAGATGCTTTGAACCTAGGAAATTGTAATCCCATCTCATTGGACCGACATGAAATCAATTTCCTATTTAAGGACATCATGTCTAGGGTTTTAATGTGTGTGTATGTGTGTTGAAAAGTGAAGTTATTATAGAAACATCGTGCGATAGAGATTGAGCATGCAAAGGATAGAAGATTGAAGTAATGTTGCAATGCATTAACAAAGCAGTGAAGGATCTAATCAAGCATTTTGTGCTACTTTCTAGATCATTTAGTTATTGATTACTAATCTCTTCGACAAGTCTGAAACCCTTAACCAGGTAGGCCCAGTCAAGCCTATTGTAAATCCTCTAACAAGGTGGTTCATAGTTGTGGATTTGAAATCCTTTAACAGGGCAGTCTTTAACACAACTTATCTCCTAACCGAGATCTGGATTCCTAACAAGATCTGTTCTAGTGAAGAACATTGTAAGGCCTTAACCAGTCTGGCCTTAATCGGTCTGGTTACTATTCTGCAGATAGTTGACTTGTGAGTTTTACTGACCATGGTTTTTCCCATTTGGATTTCAACGTCAAAATATCTTGTGTTATGGTGATTGTGCTTCTGTGGGTGAATTCTTTATTTTCTATTTGGATTATCTGTGTTTTAACCGGTTTGTTGTTTAAACTATTATATTGGTCTGCAGTAAAATTGCATAAGAGTTTGGTTAAGTTTTTGGGCATACTAATTCACCCCCCCTCTTAGTATTTCATTTGGGTGGTTGGGCTTACACTAGGCGTGCCCTTGTCTCACTCCCCAAGATGTCTGATTGTTCTGAGCCACCTCGTAGCGACGTTTTCCCTTGAGCACTCAAAGTGGAAAAAAATGGTCAAACTTTGATGTCATGTAACCGAAGACCATGGCACTCATGGACAATCCATGTGAACCTATGGGGTCATGTTGTCTCCACCTAAAAAAACCTCTCATTTTTGGACAACTCGATTCCATTTTCTTGTGGTGAGATTATTTCTGTCGCATCAAAAACTGTCAAAAACTGTCAAAAACTGACAGTGAGAGGTGGAAAAATAGTGCATCGTTCGTTCTGCTCGTCGTGGGAATGAACTGTCAATGTGAGCGCATCCGGGTGGCCAGTTTTACACTAGGTGTGCCCTTGTATCGCTCCCTGAGACGTCCGATCATTTCGAGCCACCTCGTAGCGACGTTTTCCCTTGAGCGCTAAAAGTGGAAAAAATGGTCAAAATTTGACGTCATGTAACTCGGAGATTGTGGCACTTATAGATTATCTACTTGAGCCTATGTGGTCATGTTGTCACTACCTAAAAGGGCCTCTCTCTGTTTTGGACAACTCGATTCCATTTTCTTGTGGTGAGATTTTTTTTGTCGCATAAAAAACTGTCAGTGAGAGGTGGCAAAATAGTTCATCTTCCATTCTTCTCATTGTGGGAATGAACCATCAATGCAAGCATGTCTGGGTGGCCGGGTTTACGCTAGGTGTTCCCTTTTCTCACTCCCCAAGACGTCCAATCATTGCAAGCCACCTCGTAGCAACGTTTTCCCTTGAGCGCTCAAATTGGAAAAAATGGTCAAACTTTGACGTCGTGTAACTTGGAGACCGTGGCACTTATGGATGATTTGTTTCAACCTAAGGGGTTGTGTTGTCTCTACCTCAAAAATACTCTCTCATTTTTGGACAACTCGATTTCGTTTTCCTATGGTGAGATTTTTTCTTTCACATAAAAAACCTTTAGTGAGAGCTGGCAAAATAGTGCATCTTTTGTTTTGCTCGTCGTGGGAACGAACCATCAGTGCGAGTGTGTCTAGGTGGTTGGGTTTACACTAGGTGTGTCCTTGTCTCACTCTCTAAGACGTCCGATTGTTCCAAGCCACCTCGTAGCGATGTTTTCCCTTGAGTGCTTAAAGTGGAAAAAATGATCAAACTTTGACGTCGCATAACTCGGAGACCGTGGCACTTATGGATGATCCATTTGAACCTATGGGTTCACTTTGTTTCTGCCTAAAAAATCCTCTCTCGGTTTTGGACAACTCAATTCCATTTTCTTGTGGTGAGATTTTTTCTATCGCATCAAAAACCGTTAGTGAGAGGTGGCAAAATAGTGCATCTTTCGTTCTTCTCATCGTGGGAATGAATCGTCAATGCGAGCACATTTGGGTAGCTGGGTTTATGTTAGGTGTTCCCTTGTCTCACTCCCCAAGACGTCTGATCATTCTGAGCCACCTCGTAGCGACGTTTTCCCTTGAGCACTCAAAGTGGAAAAAATGGTCAAACTTTGACGTCGCGTAACTCAGAGACTGTGGCACTTATGGATGATCTGTTTGAACCTATGGGTCCATGTTGTTGCTTCTTAAAAGGGCCTCTCTTGGTTTTGGACAACTCGATTCCGTTTTCTTGTGGTGAGATTTTTCCCGTCGCATAAAAAACCGTCAAAAACTGTTAGTGAAAGGTGGCAAAATAGTGCATCTTTTGTTCTTCTTGTCGTGGAAACAAACCGTCTATGTGAGCGAGTCCGGATGGATGGGTTTATCACCAATCAAACTCCAATCATCCAATACTAGGTTTCTCACCCTTTGACACCTTGTCTCAATGCACTCTCAAGGCATCACCCAACCACTCAAATGGAGTTTTCAACTTCAACGACTTAACCAAAGATAAATCAGGGGTTTAACACACCTATGACACCTTGACACAAGGTTTCACATGTCCAAGTTGTCTAGTTCAATTCCCAACACACAAAACTGCACTTAGGAGGCTTATTCCTACTAGCCCTTCAAATCGGGTAATTCAATAATAACTCAAACTTTACCAAAACACTTGAATTTTTTTTGCATATTCAGATACCCATTTGCAAGTTATTTAACATATTTTAGAATCAGACACAGTAATTTATAATCAAATAGTACAAATTTATAATCAAATGGTACAAGTTTATTACAAATGTATTTATAATCAAATGATACAAATTTGGGCTTTCAAAATTTGCAAATCAGCCCCATGGGCAGTTTTATATATAAAATTTGGCATCTAATATAAACGATCAAGCTTATTACTGTTTATATTTACAAAATTTTGCATTTAATATGCAAATTATAACTCATTGCTTTTTTATACAAAATTAGCATCTAGATATGCACATTACAACTCATTGTTGTTTTTTTATACAAAATTTAGCATCTACATATGCACATTACAACTCATTGATGTTTTTATATACAAAATTTGGCATCTACATATGCACATTACAACTTATATGCATATTACAGCTCATATGCATATTACAACTCATATGCATGTAGAGCACATCCAAAAAAGTGAAGTTACAACGTTTCGCAAAAGATATATACAAAATTGTCAAAATTATTCTACCATATTGTAGAATTATTCTTCTAGATGGCCCAAAATCAATCAAGTGAACCTTTTGGATTAGCTCTAATCCTTAGTGTCTCAAGTATTGCCTCGTGGTCAGATTCAATAACTTTCCACAAATCCTTGTTAAGAGGTCTACCACGATATTTAATCAAATGAATATTTGTTGCAACAAGAAGGTTTGAGTAATGAAGAATATGTCTATGTGTCTCAAAGTTCTCAAACAACTAGGCATTAGAATTTTTGATAGGTTACCTACATTTTATAGAAGGATAAGTTAATGCCAAAATCAATACAACGACTGCTAAATAAATGAGTTTAAGAGGTCTCAATACAACTCGACACAACAATGGTACCTTCTAAGCCATGTCCCTGTCACAACAACAGATCTTATTGGGTACTCAATACCCTCTCCATCAACCACTGTAGAAGTCAATTTCTTGTTGGCCTCAATACAATGACACAAAAAGTAATCTCTTCCTTGTTCGTTGTTCTCATCCACAATAACTGCATATACATGACCTGCATTTAATAGAAGGATGTAAGTTAATACCAAAATCAACATAAGTTAATACTATTAAATTGAGCTTAAAATTGTAGCAAATTGCAACCCTTTACCTGGTTCAACTATGTTTGATACATGGTCAAAATCCATTTATGCTTCAATTTGGTTCATTTGTAGTGCTCTAGGAAGTTGATATGTATCTAGGGTTTGCAAAGGTCTACAAGACCATTGGTCAACCCACTCTTTTGATTCACATTCATCCCACACAAAATGCATACACGAAGAGAAAAAGCATGCAATCTGTCTAGTATAAATAACTAGCAATGTTGCATTTGAACTTCTAAATGAATGCATGTCACTTGATCCGGTAAGTGAACAACAATCTAGATAGTTTTCAATGTTAGATTCACGTATTAACCAAAAATATCTAGAAACCATAGACTTACCTGCATTACCTTATCCCATCGTAGAGTTACACCATTGCACAATTGTTTCTACATCTATTAACATTGCATCACCTTTGTACTTCAATTACTCTCTGGTAAGAGCTCTTTTCACACATGCTCCCGCGCCATCATGCTCTCCCTTTCCATGCCATGCCTCAATGAAATTCCAAAAATGTTGCACACCACTTGTCACGTGCATTCTAGTCAATTAGTAGAACATTCTTGCATTCTTGGATTGTGCGGTATAATTGTTCGACTATATTAAGTGTTGGTTGTATCTTATATCTCTTTCGCTTAAACTATCATAGAAGACTGTAAATCATCCTTGCACAAACTCTGAGGAATGAGTACGATCATCGCTGATATAGAAGTGATATTCTCTTATAAACTTTCTATCGTCCTCGGTGCTATCATGTGCACGCATGAATGCTATGTGTACAAAAATTGTAACTTGTGTAGAGTGGTAATACATAGATTGTACTTCATTTTGTGGCTTTAGTGTACAATTCTTAGCAAAATCAACGACAAAGTCAATAGTGCAGAGGGGGAAAGTGACCTTACACAACTTGAATCGCTCATCTAACCACCTAGCTCTATGTGTGTGACCTATGTACTCATACACTAGTTTCTCTTGAAACACCTTCATAAAATCAGCTACGCATATATCCCTTTTCACTAACTCACACCTCTTTAATTCTTTTCCATCTTTAACACCATATGTGATTGACTTGTATTTTCCAATAGAAGCTAGTTCCTTACCAATTTCATTTGTGCTATCTAGATGTAGGCATATATACAACTGTTGCAAACCACCACATGTAGGACAAAAACCTCTCAAACACATCATCTTATAGTAAATGCACCCGTCATCTCGTCTACATAGTACACTTGAAATAAATTCTCTTGGTGATTTAGGAGGTGCTTGTAGACCACATCGTTAGTGTGCAACGTACAACATATATAGTGATAAATATCATAATACATAGGGAATTCAACATGGACCCTACAACAACATGTAGTACGTGCATGATTAATCTTAACATAAAATGGTTTTGTCATCTTAAAAAATCTTTGACTAACTTTAATCCGAGGAAATATTTGAAGAAATCTTTCATAAAATTGTGTTTGAGTTGTATCTAAATAGTGTTTTGGATGTGGCTCACGATTACTAATTCCAATTCACCTTCTAACAACATCTCCTTGGTTGGGTGAAACCCTTGTGTTGTCATGCCAATATTTCTCAATTAACATTCTTAGTGCATCAACGACAACCTTGTCCTTGCGTGGGAGTCTACCTAAGAATGCCCAAAGAGAATTATTGTTAGGATCCTCGATTTTTCTCTCGCCTCTCTAAGGCATAGTGTAATGTGGTTCTACTTATCCTTAATGACTTTCTTGTTTTGCTTATTAAACAAGAATTTTTCATTTCCTTTCCCATTATGGTTGATGTGAGGGCATGACGAGTAACATTAGCATCTTTAGTGCATGTTTTAGAACCAATGGCTTGGTATGCATCAAAAAGATTTCTCACAATGGTTCTTTCACTATTATTTTTGGATGTTCTTAACCCCAAAATTTTTATTGTCTCTCTAAGTTTCAAATTTTTAATCATTTCAACAACTAATTGGCATCTTCCACTTTGATTTAAGTTTTCAAAATATTTATTCCAAATTCTTCTAACCATTCTACAAGTTCTTTCAGAAATTTTATCATGCATTGGCTTCACAATATTTTCAACAATATCTATTAGGAACTTTGGTTTTCTACGAATTATTCTAAGAGGTGTTAAGATTGGTGCACTCTCTTCGTTTTCATTAGGTGCATTATGTGCATTGATCACATCAAATTCAAATGGTATATCTTCTTCAATTTCATTAACATGTGCAATCACTGAATCATTTTCAAATGGTGTATGTTAATTGCATTCATTAGGTGCATTCATCATATGCATTTGAATTGGTGTATGTTGATCATTTTGATTTGGTGAATTCATCATATCAATTTCAATTGTTGAATGTTGATCACTTTCATTAGGTGCATTAGATGACGTACCTTCACGTAATCTCCTCATATGCTCCCTTTGTCTTTCTGTTACTGCCTCTCTTTGTTCCTCTCTTGTTCTTTTCCATTGTCCTACACATAACATCATGATGACAATCCACAATCAACTAGCAAAAAACAAACAAATGATCATAATTTTGGTATAATCTAAAGTAACAATAATAATAACTTTAAAAAAAACCAAAATACAAGACAAATCAATCATGATCAAAGAAAAAAACAACAAATGATCATCATTTTGTTATAATCTAAAGTAACAATGATAAAATAACTTCAAAAACAATCCAATATATGAGATAGATCAATCATTTCAAAGCAAAAGTGAAAAAAATATATTAAAACCTGACTATTACTATGCCAGAAAATCATGTGCAAAAGCAGTGGTGCCTTCAAAGAACTTGCAATGTTGGTTTTTTGGCCGTTGGGACTAAAATATATTAAGATTCCTATAACCCGTACAGGTTATGGAAACCTTTAATGTGAACAGTCACAATTTCTCATAACCCGTATGGGTTATGTAGAACTAGAAGTTTTGGCCTTAGTTCTACATAATCCGTAAGGGTTATGTAGAACTAGAAACCAAATAGGAAGTGGGGAGAGAGAGAGAGAGAGAGAGAGAGAGAGAGAGAGAGAGAGTAGGAGATATGAATAGAGGAATATAATATGATAAGGAGAGGGGGATGGAGGGAGAGTTAGAGAGAAGAGAGAAGGGGTTAAGGAGAGGGGGAGGAAGGGAGAGGGGAGAGGGAGATTGGAAAAAGGAGAGGGAGAGAGAGGGAGATTAGAAAAATGAGAGAGAGAGAGAGAGAGAGAGAGAGAGAGAGAGAGAGAGAGAGAGAGAGAGAGAGAGAGAGAGAGAGAGAATAGGATAAGGAGAGGGGGAGGGAGAGAGAGAGGGGGAGGGATAGAGGAGAAATTGGGAGAGAGGGAGGGTGGAGATGGGGAGAATAGGATAAAGAGAGGGAGAGGGAGAGAGAGAGTATAGGAGAGAGAGAGGGAGAGAGAGAGATAAGATAACGAGAGGGGGAGGGAGAGGGGGGAGAGGGTGAGAATAGGATAGTATAATGTGTGTGTGTGTGTGTGTGTGTGTGAGAGAGAGAGAGAGAGAGAGAGAGAGAGAGAGAGAGAGATGAGGTAGAGCGAGAATGAGAAGGAGAAAAGGGTGAGAGAATTGGCAAAGAGAGAAGTGTGAAGGGAGAGAGATGAGATATAACTCAAGGAGGATAATTAGGGCTCAGAATAGATAGAGACAATTATGGGGGAAGGTAGATGAGAGAGAGGAAAAGAAGAGATACATGCATGTATACAAACATATATACATATATCTATATAAATGTATGTATATATAACTATAGACATGCATATATACATACATAAACACATATTGTATATGTATGTCTATACATATGTCTAGTAAATGCTAAGTTTACAAGCATACATTATTACGTCTTCATAACCCGTATGGGTTTTGTGAAACACAAAATAATGGTTTTAGATCTACATAACTCGTATGGGTTATTTACATTTGCGAATAGTACTTTTTTATTTTTTAAAACCTGTGCGGGTTTTGGCTTGGTAAGAGGGTTGGAAAATGATCCTAAGGCTTGCAAGCCCATTTTCCCCCCATTTTTGTCCCTTTACATGTTTTTTCATCGTCCAACATGATTTCTCGACTTCATCGTTATCAAGTTTACAAATGATCAAGTGGGTATCTCTAAAATTATCACCATAATCTCACACATCTTCTCAGTTTTCTGACCATATAATTTTTTCTATTTTTGGACAACATTAGCATAGTAAACTTTAATTTTCTTTATCAGTGCCTTGAAAGTCCTCACAGACATATGTCTACCATTTTTTAATAAATTTTGATATACTCGACCAAATTCAAAATAAATTACATATTATTGTTCCACACTAGATTCTATATACTTTAAAAAAAAAGTTTTCATTTTAAATTATTTTGATGCAAGTTATGCCCAACGCACGAACAAGTACCAAATTTTCAAGATGCAATCACTTTAAAAAATTATAAAAAGTAAAATACTCAACGAAAAATTACAAAAAAGTACACAACTTATAGATCTCACTCTTACCTATCATCCTACCAAATGGTTTTGCAAAATACTAAATTTAACTATATATTTTGTGCAGCGCACAAAAACAACTATGTTATGCTTTTCTGAAAAAATCAGGAACAATTTTTCGTGCGTGAAAGGTTTGATCCTCTTAATCTTATCCAATTTTTTTAAAAATTAGTAGTTTAGAAACTAGATTCAAAGTAATACAATTCTTATTTTTTTCTCAACTCCTAGTTTTGAGTGCATGACCTTCAAATATCTCTTTGAAGTTCAGATTTACTTGTTTTCAGAAGAAAAAAAGTGGCCACTTATACCCCCCTTTTTGTTCACCATCTTGGTGCACTTACCCAATGAAGAGCTACTAGTTCGGGATCACGCTATAACTTCGGATCTGAGCTAATTAGACTGATACAGATCTACCCTGAAAATTTGGAGAAAAGTTGTCGGTACCGTGGCAGGAATGTACATGGTCCTCCACAAAATCTGCAAAATGAAAAGGGTTCTTCCATCTCTGTAAATGAAGCCCAAACCTGCAATTATAGCTGCGAACCTGCAACCTACACACAAAAAAGAGAGGAAAAGGGGTTTGCCTCAATCAAACCCCGATTGAGGAATCAACCTTGAAAGAAAGTAATTGCAAATGCTTGAATGTAAACAATAGAAATGTATACCTTGTAGATTTGCAACTTGTTGATGATGATTTCTTTACTTCTTAAATGTAATCACAAGTATTGCATGGAATGGTATGTAACATGACAAAACCCTAATACACACACATGCTTGCAAATGAATGTTGAAATATTGCTCCAATGGATGAATGAAGAAGACTTGAATGCTTGAATACTTGATGATGTATATCTTCGCCTATGCTTTCTTATCATCCCTTAGCTTGAATTTTGCCTCCCATTCCTCCTTATGCAAATGAGAAAACCAATTCCCTTTTATACATGGCTCTTGAAGATTAATTCATCTCATAAAAGGTCGACATCGGAGAGATTTAGGATCCCGAAGTGCAGATGGGGCCGGGGGGACCTATCTTGGGGCCACCCTAAGAGGGTGGGATAGGGGCACCACACCCCTATCCTGCCCTATATTGGGGCCTGGATAGGGTCCTAAGGCTATCTCAGGGCTCAAACATGAAGGGGTCAAGGGGTGAGAATGCATAAATAGGTCTCGGCTAGGAAGGAAAATGTTGTTGGCAAGGTGAGGACCTCAAATGTGGTTAAAATTGCAGGAGGCACAATTTTATGACACTACATTTAGACCCCACTTTATCAGGAGTATGTCTTACGCCACTACTGCCAGTAAAGTAGAAGAAAAGAGAGAGATGAAGATGAGAGATGCAGAGCAATACCACAAGGAGTATAAGATGTCACTAATCTCGAGGAACCAAGTCCCCAATCTTAGGATCTTAACTCACTCAAACATATGCAAGAGCACACACAAAAAAAAGGAGCAAGACGCACAAAACAAAAAAAAAGTGCAAAAGACACATGGCAAAAACAAGACACAAGATGACAAACCAACTAGCCGAAGAGACCTCGATACTCAGATGTCTCAACAACTAATTAGGACAAAAAGACCAATGCCATCACATAAACAGAAGCATTCACATAAAAGAGCAAACCTGACATCATCCATGAACCATCAATAGAAAAACTATGGGTTCATGAGGGGAAGAAGAGAGAGGAAATGAATACACACTTTGGTGATCCATGAGAAGAAAGGCGAACAAGAGAGAAACCATGGACATCTCACCCCTAAAACTAGGCGATCCATGAGAAGAAAGGCGAACAAGAGAGAAACCATGGACATCTCACCCCTATAACTAGGTGATCCATAGAGAGAAGGACACAAAAATCTATCCCCCAGAGCTTTTTTGGGTGATCCATGTAAGGGAGGAGAGTGGGAACACTGCTAGTTCCACCCAACCTCAAGCACGTGTGTGTGCAAGTGAGGTTCTAAGTGTCTCATATGAGTCTATCCTCGAGTACGTTACAATATGTATAAAACTTATAGTACATGTGCCAAGAAAGGCGTGATATCTCGCTCTAAGAGTCTGTGCTTTGGTTTTGAGAATAATCACCCAGCAAAAAGTGGTGTCATCTCGCTCTAAGAGTCTCTGCTCTCATTCCGAGAATGACCTGCTGTACAAGATAAAAGTGATGACATCTTTCTCTAAGAGGCTTCCCTCTAGTTCCACGAATGTCCCATTGTACAAGAAAAGTGATGACATCTTGCTCTAAGAGGCTTCCCTCTAGTTCCAAGAATGTGCCACTGTACAATGCATGAGAGAATTATAGTAGAAAGGAGCAGTGTGGGTGCTCTGCCCTTAAGATGTCAACATAGGTTGATGTTGATATATTAAGTAAAGTAGAACAAGGATACCTACCTTCATCACAAAGAAGATATACGTTATGCAACAATGTCATAAATCCAAGCAAGAGAGGGAATACTCTTCAAACAAGGATAAGATAGTTGAAAAGAGATATCTTGCTATAAGTGTAAAGGTGATCCTTGGAGGAGAAGAGATCTTTGTTCAAAAGACATATACCTCCAAGAGGAGTTGTCTTAGACAAATATAACATCTTCTAGAATGAAGCACATAAGAGAACAAGAATGTAATCCTTCCTCCTATTGCTAGGTGAAAGGGATTCTTCATGAAGGATGACTCACGTTTAGCTCCAAGAGGGATGGGTGAATTTATCATAGATGTACATTAACAAGTGGAAAAGAGGTTGTAATCAAGGACTTACACCTCTTGTATAAGAGAGAATCCTTGAGCAAACAACCAACAATTTCGCACAAGGAATGCCATCAAGCAATAAATCTCACACCATCCACACAGAAGGGAAAAGTGGATCCTTAGAGAAAGAGAGAGAGAGAGATCATTTCCCTCCAAGTGTAGGACAATGAGAATAACCACCCAACTTCTAGAGAGATATTTATCATAAAAGACGCACCGTTTCAAGCAAGGAATACATCCTAACCAAGGAACAAACATGCACTCGCATGAAGGATAACTGCATTCAAGAAAGGACATCAAGTTATGAATAGCATGATAGAAGAGGTAATTTTCAAAGAGAGAGAAAGAAGAAGAAGAAGGTTCACAAAGGTTCTCTAAATAGAGATTATTCATAATAGATGTACCATTTCAAGCAAGGAGAAGATCCCACTCATGGAACAGACATTCGCTCGCATGAAGGAATGCTCCATGCTAGAAAGGACATCAAGTTTATACATAATGTACTCCATAAAGAAAATAGTAAAACCTGAGAAAGAGGAAAAGGAATAGTATTTCCCCCCAAGCATAGAGGCAAAAAAAAATAGACTATTACGTTGCTCACTAAGTATGATTGCACCTGAAATCGTACCACCACAAATGACAAGGAGCCCCTAATAGGTAGGCTAACTATGTCACATAGTGAGGAGCAACATAATAGGAACTTGAATGTTATTTTAAATGATCATGATGAATATGTCATTCATTATGAGATGTTATTTTTAACATGCCTAAAAAAATGAAATGTTGTATTTGTGTTTTCAAAGCTTGACACTCATTAGTAGAATGGGCATGGGTTTGATGATATTTACAAAAATAAGAAATTTGAAAATGTTTTTTATGTTTTCTTCTTCGTTTAGAATGAAGAGGAGATATGAATTTGGAATTTAGAAGATTGTTCAACACGCGTTCTTGTTGTAACTCAAAATTAGAATGAGAAGGTGTGGGTTTACAAGACAATGGAGAAGAAGATGTTGACCAAGGAAAGTGTAATTTCTCATGACTTGATCGCTCACATTCAAACATTTGGCCATTGCATCTATGTGTATGTTCAAAAGAAGGTTCAATCTTAGGAGTAATTGGATTGAATTTTAAAGAGGCCCAATCAATTTCAATATTTCTGTTAGGAGAAAATTTGGAATATGAAATTCAGGCATCTTAGACTTTCTAGAAAAGGTAGGAGTGAAATCTAAGGACCCCCAATCATCCTCTAAGAGTTCTTCTTTAGGAACTTCTTTGGTAGGAAATGGGGTATTTGAGTGAGTTGAAGAGAGGATTGTAGGAACTGAGAAATCATATGATGCTTCACTTATCTTCTCATCAACTACCTCATTAGTATATGTGTAAGGCACAACATGATAATCAGGTAGAATTTTTGGTTTCCTAGGAACATGAATGGCATTGATTTGATTTTTGTCAGGCCCTTTATTTTTGGGAGAGAGAGCATTATGATGAGAAATAATATCATTCTCTTGTTTGAAAGTATCTTTATGTTCAAGACACTCATTAGAAAGAGGACTATCATATGTAATTAATGCTTCATCTTTAGAGGCAAGATCATGAAAAGAAGGTATGGTATCACTAGGATAAGTAGCCATAATATCATCCTCTTGAACCAAATAGTCCTTATGAGGGAGATACTTTTTAGAAGGAACACAAATCTCCAAAGATTCATCTTTAGGAGGGAGATCTTTGAAAGAAGTGTCCATATTCCCTTTTTATACCAATGTGCCCTCATTAATGAGATCAATTTTGGGAGAAGGTAAATCATAACTATGAATGAAAGGGAGAACTAAATTATCATCATATGCATGAAAGGGAACATCATGAATATATTTAATGTAACTCAAAATTGAATTAGAAAAATAAGATAAGAACTCCATATTCATTGATGGTCAAACAAGAATAATGTTCACCCCATACATGCATAGAAAATTTAATAAAGGAGGGAAGATGGAATTTCAACTGCAAATTTGAAATTTGAATTTGAATTTGTCTTCAACCTTAGAGGGTATTAAAATTGATAAAGTACACCAATTTTCTAGATTTAAGCAGAAAACATAGTCAATTCCGTCTCCTAAAATTTTGGGAAAAAAACCAAGGACCGTGGCAAAAGTGCACACGGTCCAACCAAATTTTTTTGAAATTTTTTAGGGATGATAGGTTTTATGATATTATTGCAGAATCCACAAAAAACAGGCAATTTGGAGATGTCTAGATCAGTCAAACTTGTAGTCAAAGGTCGAAAATAGAAAGATCTTAAAAATTAGGGTTTTATGATTTAACCTCTTAATTTGCAAAATAAAGAGATAGATTTGAATTTTAAATTTGAAATAAAAATTAGATCTGAAACAAGCAATTAAAATGTTGCACTTCACAAGCTTAATTTCCTCAAAATGCAAAATTAGGGTTTTTATGCAATTCACCTCTAAAATTTGTAGAAAGATCAAACTTGGAAATAAAAATTTGAAATTCAAATTGCCATTATTTAGATCTAATAATGAGAAATTAGAATTAATGTGTAGGACGTCGGTTTCGCCAAAATGTAAAGTGGAAAATTGGACCCTAGTCACTCCCCACCTAGGAGAGAGAAAGGAAGCCACTAGGATGATTTTCACTTGGAGGAACTTTACAATCAAAAGAGGGGCTTGAATCCACTAGATTCAAATCCAAGGGAAACAAGGATGTGAATTCCAAGTGGATTGCAAGGGTTGAAGTGTGATTTACCCTATTTTTTAAATGAGAAAGTTGACTTGTTGACTGTGGAAAAGAGAGAGAAAATGAGTGAAATGAAGAGCTACTAGTTCGGGATCGCATTGTAACTTCGGATATGAGCTAATTACACTGATATGGATCTATCCTGAAAATTTGGAGAAAAGTCATCGGGACCGTGGCGAGAATGTACATGGTCCTCCACAAAATCCGTGAAACAAAAAAGGTTCTTTCGTCTTTGTGAATGAAGCCCAAACCTGCAATTACAGTTGTGCACCTGCAACCTGCACACATAAAAGAGAGGAAAAAGAGTTGTGGATAGGGTTTTGCCTCAGTCAAACCCCGTTTGACAAATCAACCTTGAAAGAAAGTATTTGCAAATTCTTGAATGTAAACAATAGAAATGTATAACTTGTAGATTTGCAACTTATTGATGATGATTTATTTGATTCTTGAATGTAATAAAAAGTGTTCCACGGAATGACATGCAACATGACAAAACCCTAACACACACATTCTTCCAAATGAATGTTGAAGTATTGCTCCAATGGATGAATGAAGAAGACTTGAATGCTTGAATGCTTGATGATGTATATCTTCACCTATGCTTGCTTATCATCCCTTTGCTTGAATTTCGCCTCCCATTCCTCCTTATGCAAATGAGAAAACCAACTCCCTTTTATACATGGCTCTTGAAGATTAATTCATCTCATAAAAGGCCGACAACAAGGAGGTTTTGTTAGGAATCCCACAGATATTGAGAGGGGGGGGGGTGAATTAGTATCTAACCGGTAAAAAGTATTTCTTAATTTAAAACATGCAGAACATATTATAACAGTGTACCGGTATGCAAGAAATAATGTAATAAATAGAATTAAGAACATCCACATGAAAAGCACACCATAACACAAGGATTTAACAAGGAAAATCGGTGTGGAAAAAACCTCGGTGGGATTTGTGACCCACAATAGTCACTTACTGGCCAATAAGAGAATATTACTTACAATAGGGGCCTGCACATGCAAGAAGGCCAACTGCCTAGAGCTCACTGCTCAATGGGAAGTCTCATTGACTTACAATGTGGATTATACAAATCCAATATCTTGTACTGCTTTACAATAGCATCTATAATGCCTGATCCAGTACCGGTTGCTACTTTGCTTCTTACATAAACCCTTCAACCTATATTTCACATAATAGGTCTGCCTTAATATTTCGCATAAATCACCTTTTTTTCTTACTATCTTTTCTTACTATCTTCCCTACAAAATGTCTACAATGATCTCTTTTATATATAAGAGTCATTTTACAACATGCCAAGTCGGCTTACAAAGTTTTTACAATAATAAACAAAATATAATATAACAAAATCCTGTCGGCCTCTGTGTCGGTATACTTCCTTTCTTTGTGTTGGTGCCGGTGTCCTGAGTGCCGGTGTAGAGTGTGATCTGCTGATGCCGGTGCACTAACTTGCTAGTGTAATGCCTTATCGGTATAATGCCTTGCCAGTGCCATAGGATGGCAAGGTTGCCATCAATGACAAAACCTTCAATCACCTACAATGTCTCATTGGAGTGTGCATATGCGAACAATCTCCCCCTTTGGCATTGATGGCAACACTCATGAGAAATTTCAAAAGTGTATCAAAAATGTGAAGTCCAAAAATGTTACCAAAAATGTGTGTGCTCCCCCTAAGCATATGATTCCGTGATGTTGAATTTTCTCATCCCACTACTCCCCCTTTGGCATCAATGACAAAGGTTGTCGAGATGTCAGTAGAGTTTGTAGTTTCAACCTTGTAACTGGGTAGTTACAATCTGAAATAGATCCACCAAAATCAAGTTTATACTCTCCATAAACTTTTTACTATCTCTTATTGTTGTCTCTGTTCTTTTAACTATACCGGTGAGATGCCTTATCGATATAATGCCTTGCTGGTGTCATAGGATTGCAAGGTTGCCATCAATGACAAAACCTTCAATCACCTACAATGTCTCATTGGAGTGTGCATATGCCAACAGATTTAGGATCCCAAAGTGCAGATGGGGTTAGGGGGACCTATATTGGGGCCACCCTAAGAGGGTGGGACAGGGGTGCCATGCCCCTGTCTTTCCCTATCTTGGGGCCCGGACAAGGTCCTGAGACTATCTCAAGGCTCAAACATGAAGGGGTGAGAATGTAGAAATAGGTCTTGACTAGGAAGGAGCATGTCGTCGCCAAGGTGAGGACCTCAAATGTGGTTAAAATTGTAGGAGGCACAATTTTATGACACTACAATTCCAAAGAAAATTATTACTCCTTAGATGATGAAGAACTCAATGCTCCTAATTATGATAGAGAAGAAACTTTATTCATGGCCCTAAATGTTGGAAATAATGTTGTTGACTCTAAAAAATGTGTGATGAAGACTGTTCTCAAATATTCCAATCCTAATAAGATGTCTTACACTCTGGAAGCTAATAACAAAATTGAAAAATCTATGATTGTGTGGACTGCCTTCCATGCAAAAGAAGAAACAAACTCTTGGGCGATTGGTAGTGGTTGTTCTAACCATATGATAGGTGACATAAGTAAGTTCATGAATCTTGAGAAATGGAATGGAGGTGTACTTATATTTGGGGATGACTCCACAATTATTTGTGGAAAGGGCATAATAACTATTGATAGAAAGAACAAGACGAAAGATGTTCTCTATTTTTTAAGGGTCTCAAGCACAATCTACTCAGTGTAAGTCAAATGCGCAAAAAAGGTTACAATCTCACTTTTAATGATAAGGGATGTGAAATTAGGAAGAAAAAATCTAGACGATTGGTGGAAAAAGGAACTAAGACTAAAGGCAATGTATATAACCTAAGGGAAGCTCATGGAAGAAATTGTTTTCTATGAAAATCTAGTGAATGTTGGCTATGGCACAAAAGAATGGGTCACATCAGCTTTGAGAATATTATGATGATCATCTCTACACATGCAGTTAGAGACATGCCAAAGATTGTCAATCTTGAAACACCTTATATGAATAATATCAGATTAAGAAGTAGACAAGGACAAGGTTCAATACCAAGGAGTTCTCTTCTACAAGACTATTAGATCTGATTCATATTGACCTTTGCAGACCAACCAGAACAAAGAGTATTTAAAGTGAAATGCATTGTTTAAGGTGAGAAATAGATATTTCACAAGGTAGGCTATGAATCCACTTATTTCCACCAAAATATTAAAAAGGGAGAGGTAACTCAAGAGATCCAACCTCAATTCTAATAGGAAAGGGGCTAAATGCAAATTGGATTCTACTCTCCTTTTTTATGAGTTGAGAATGCAATTGAAATGATGTAATTTGAAAGCTATATCTAGGGTAAATACTGGGAATTTGATATAAAATAACATAAACAACAAGCTATAGGCATAATTTGCAAACACAAAGCTATATCTAGGCAGAAGGTACATGGAGGAACCTATACCTCAAAATTCAAATTGAAAGTGTAGGATTGGGATGCAAACATCGACTTGGTCCCCAACTATCAAACACGAACAAACATGAAACTTTTAAAATTAGAATTTCACTCAGAATCTATTCCCTAAATCTCATAAAAAATTCGCACAACCAAGATGCAAAAATTGATCTAGTCATCCAATATTTGCTCCTATAGAAGTTAAATTTGATCGTCGTCAAATTCTATACCAGAAGCTCCATATGTAGCTCTTCAATCTATCACTTGCACACAAAAAGATGGAAAATGGTGTTGTTGATAAGGTTTTGTCTAGGCCAATTCCTGATTTTGGAATTAACCCTTGAATTGAATTCAAATTAAACTTGAAATAGTGAAGTAAATGCTAAATTACATACCTCAAATCTACTGCAATTAATAATGGATGATGATGCAATTCTCTTTTAATGTAATCACAAGTGTTGATGAAATAACATGACTTGGCATTATATGAACATGAATGACCTAATAAAAAAAACTTGTTGCATGAATATTGATGTATATTTTCTATTCCATGATGCTTGTAGGATATGGTGGGATGAAATGTTTCCTTAAATTCTTGATGATGCTTGATGTTGATGCATGAATGATGGGTCAATGTGATGATAAATTATGTTAGATGAAAATGAATAAGAAGAATGCTCTTACATAGGGCTACCAAGGTAATTTACCGATTAGGCTAACCTCCAATGATGGTGTGGAAATAAGTGAATTCATACCTTAATTTGTGGATTATTCTTTCCACCACCTTCAGAGGATGGGCTCATCATATGTTATCTTGATGTCCTTGAAGGTCTAGTTCATCCACAACACTTGGGTGCAACAAGATGCTACTGCAATTATATACTTTGCTTTTGCTATTGATAGGGACACAAATTCCTACTTCTTATTGAACCATGAGACTAATCTGTTTCCCATGAAAAAGGATCCACCACTTGCACTTCTTCTATCATCAATACTACCAGGCCTAATCAACATCAGTATAAGAACTCAAATCAAATTCATTACCCTTTGGGTACCATAATTCATAGTCCAAAGTATTATTCAAATATCTAAAGATTCTTTTGACCTTAGACACTTGATTTTATTATTCATTTCAATTTCCACCATTGACATGAGAATTTTAAACATACCAAGGGCCTCTAATTTTTATTTTAAGAAAGTAACCCAGGTCATCTTATAAAAATCATCAATAAGTAACATAAAGTACCTTTCACCTTGAAGACTCTTTGTCCTATTTGGTTCCCACAAGTCAACATGAATCAACTCCAAAGGTTTTATGGAAGATAAATCCTTGGTATTGAATCTTGTAGGTTGTCTACTTCCAAATCTGGCATTCTTTGCATAATGTGTTTACAATATTAACAATATTTTGCATGTCTCTAACTATATGTGTAGAGTTTAGGTTCACATATTCTCAAAAGTGATGTGTCTAATTCTTTTGTGTCATAGGAAATATTGACTATTTTCCCCTAGAAGACATTCATTAGCTTCCTTTAGGTTTTATACATTTTCCTTAGTCTTAGTTCCTTCTGCCACCAACCTTCTGAACCTTGCCTACCTGATTACACATCTTTTATCACCATAAGTAAGATTGTAGCCTTTGCTGGACATTTAACTTACACTGAGAAGATTATTCTTGAGACCCTTGACACAAATAACATCTCATGTCGTGTTCTTTCCATCAATAGTTATTATGCTTTTTCCACAAATCTATGCAGAAGAATCATCCCCAAACTTAATTGATCCTCCATTCCACTTCTTAAGATTGATGAATTTTCTTCTGTCACCTGTCATCTATTTAGAGAAAACACTATGAATCACCCAAGGATTTTTCTCTTCTTTTGCATGAAATGTAGTCCACATAATCATAGACCTTTCAATGTTATTATCATCTTTCAGAGTACAAGACATCTTGATAGAATTAGGATCTTTAAGAACATTATTTTTTACACATTTCTCAGGGTTAGCGACATTGTTTCCAATATTCAAGACCATGAAAAGAGTTTCTTCTATATCATCATTAGGAACACTAGAGTCCTCATCATCAAAAGAGTAGTAGATCTCTTTGGAATAGATACTTCTTTCAAAATTGTTTCTCTTGAATTTATTGTTACTATTCTTTGATTCTTTACAAGATATTTAGAAGCATAATGACAATTTTTTCCACATCTAAAACATTTGAAAGGTAACTTACCCTTCTATTTTCTAGTTCCCTTCAACTTTCTAACAAATTTTGCTTCTTCTTCATCAAAACTATTTTGTTGATCAAATGCTTCATTCTTTTCCCTTCTATTGGTTTTGTTGGTTGCTTCCTTATTAGGGGATTCCTTATCAAAGTCTCTAATTTCAAAAAAATGTAAGTGTACCAAACAGTTGATCCATTGAAAAGCTATTTAATACTCTAACTTCCTCAATTGATGGAATTTTATGACTATATACTTTGGGAAGATACTTAAGTATATTTTTCATCGTAACTAGTTCTTTTAATTCTTATCCAAGACCTTTGATTGCATTGACAACTTCATTTACCCAGAGCAAATAGCTAGCAATATGCTTATCTTCTAACATTCTTCTAAATGTTTTTAAATTTAACTCTGTATATTTGTAGCATGGCTTTCTTGACTTTAGTGTTCCCTTCATAAATACCACTAAGCTTCTCCTAGACATCTCTAGTAGTGCATCACCTTTATAAGCTCAACATTAGCTAGTCCACTCAAAATAGCATTTTCCACTATAACATTGTTTTCATATGCATTGATCTTAGTCAGATTAGTTAGAGGAGAAGGAGGAGAACAACCATTATTGATAGATTTCCAAACACCAATCCCTAATTAGGTCAGATAGTATTCCATCCTTACTGTTGAAATGTGGCGACTGATCAACAAAGTACTGTACACTTAGCATGTATCCTTGCCGGGGTCCAGGGTCAGGCCGGGCCCCAAGCAAGGGTTCGGGGGCGGCAGCCCTCAAGAAATTTTTTTTTTGGGTGTTTTTTTTGATGAAAACTGACATTGTAATAAAACCCTAAAAAGGCCGACTTTGTTTTTGCCCTAAAAATGCATGTTATAAGTGGCTGGGATGCTTAAGGCATTGTAAGGTTGATGTTTTGCTGGATAATAAGAAAGATTGGACGACTGTGTATGGTGGACGTAACCCATTCTGGGTGAACCACGTTAAATCTCTGTGTTATCTGTGTCCTGTTTTATTTCTTTATCTTTTGTATTTAAATCTGCATATAATTGTTAGTTCATATTTGCTTCGGATCTACTTGAAACCCTAACACTTACCCACCAGAAAGTGTAGTTTGTTCCATCAAATTGAGGTGCCTTGTGAAATCCTTCTTGTGCCATCCTAGATATTCCTTAAGCTATTAGGCTCTTCAAGGAACTTGGCTTTGATACTAATTGTTAATTACACCAAAATATTGAGAGGGAGGTGAAATAGTGTTTAGTTGAATCTCAAACCCTTTAGCACCACTAAAAAACAAATACTTCTTACAACATACCAATAGAAATTAAAAATAGAAAGAACAAAGCATTCAACACCATTGCACATGAGAATACTAGATTTATGTGGAAAAAACAATACGGAAAAAAATACAGTGAGAAATCTACTTGAATCTATTGTCCAAATCCAACCTCACAATAATATAGATAGATTTACAATCTTATTTTAGGGTTACAACCCAAGGAAGCCACAATTCCCTGAATAATAGTTATGACTTCAACAAAAGGAAGTTCACTACTTCCTCATGATTACAACATTTATATAAGAGGTTACAACCTCAAAGTATCATGAATAATTGATGAATTCCCATTGCAACACTTCTGCACCATCAACTACCTTTGACTCACTACCTCTAGCAAAATTCTAGTCTTATCCGAATGTAGATACCTTTAGCTCACTACTTCCAGTATGCATTAAGCATTTTTGCATACACCTCACAACTTCCCCACTACAATCACATATTTTGCAATAATTTTATCTTCAATTTATATCACCTGCAAGCATCATTAAGCTCTCCAATTCCACTAAGATGAAGCATATGAACATGAAACATGCATAATCTAAAGAGGTTAGCCTCAAGAACATCTGCAAAGACAAGTGAACAAGTCTGGTTCAATTCCAAGGATAAACGTGACCTAATTCAAATTAGAACACATCTCCATGCTTGCAAGATCATCAAAATGGTGGTGCACATGTATACTCCAAGTTACTCAGGATGAAGAGTGTAGGCATGAAACATGCTTCCTCCAAGAAAGTCACTCCCAAACAATTCCATAGTGGAAAGGAAGTAAATGCAAACCAAGGGAAGAGATAAAATGGACCCAAATCACCTTATTGCACTTCTCCATGCTAGCACAAACCATAAGAAATTGGTATAAATATCCTATGTCAGCTAGAAAACTACTTATCCTTTCAAACATTCACTCTAGTTAACTAACAATTTTGAAAACCTCAGGAACCATTGTGTGGAGCACATAAACACATCGTATGACAATCAACATAATTTTTGTACCATTATTTCACATTGTCACGTTCAATTTAGCTAGCACAAACCAACAAATACTAAAACCAATCAACACATGCACACTAAGTAAGATATTCTTGAGATATAGAAATTAGGTTCATACTTGTGGTAAACCTAAATACATTAAAATTGATGAGAAGTAATATACAGAAAATGTAATGGTGATAAATTAGGGTTTTGACCATTAGAGGGATGAAAACCACTAACTTGCCATTACATTCAAAAGAGGGGTAATCCAATAGATTCAATCACAAATTAGTTTTGATAAGGACTGAATACTGATTGGATTTAAGGTGTGGTGTGATTTTGTTTTGCCCTCTTTTGTGAGTTGAAATGCTGAAATTAGGAAAAGTGTTAAAAAATTAAGGTAAGAATGTGGAAACAGTGAGCTATAGTTGTCAAATATTTGCATGCACTTGGATCTAAGAAGTGTGTGTAGATTCGGATCTGACCCTCGAAAAGCTCCAAAAATTTTGGGACCGAAGCGCTTGTCACTCTGGTCCTCCTAACCTTTTGTACGCCAAAGAGGGCTTATTCATCTCTACAAATAATGCCTATTATGAAGATCGTAGCTTTGTACCTGTTTCCTGCACACAGAAAGAAAGGGATATGGGTTGGTAATAGGTACTTGCCTTGGGTCAAACCCCTATTTTAGAATTAACCATTAAATTGAGATAAAGATAATTGAAATTGTTGTAATGGAAGATTCTCCTTTTGAGGGAGATGCTGAATAATGACTGAAGTGATGTACCTCCTTGTGAAGTTTTTCTCACACAAAATTAAGGCTTAATGAAATCTTCAACAAAATAGAATGAAAGATGTCTACTTCAATGCTTGAATCTTGACTTTATTGCTGGTCCAAATCTTGAAGGAAGACTGATCAATGCTCAATTTCTCTTGAATGCTTGATTTCATGTGTATGTAATGATTGCCGGATTGATGTGTTGATCAAATGAGATGGGGAAATCCACCTTTTATACTTGCACATTGGATAAATTACTAATTTACTGACATGAGCCAACATGAAGCAAGAAATTTTGCTCAAATTTGGATTAGGGCAAAGGGTTTAAAGGGGGGACAAGTTAATGGGGACTAGAGCGTGGCACCTTGGTCCTAATTAGGACCAGAGCATGGCTCCCTAGTCCCACCCCTATTTAGGGCTAGGATAAGATGTCAAATGCATGGAAAAATAAAAAATGAAGCAATACTTGAGGGGCATGAGTATAATCAGGTACCAGCTAGGCCTAGGGGTGCAAACTCTGAGGTAGGGAGCCGATGCGGTCAAAATTGTATAAAAGTACAAATTTAGCACACTACATTTAGTACCCACTTTAGCAGGAGTATGAAGTCAATCATACTCTCAGTAAAATACAAAGGGTTCATATTGAAAAATTTCACCAAGTCACCAAGAAGGCAAGATACACCAAGCCCCCAATGGACTTTAGGATCTTACAACTTTGATGACAAGATAAAAGGGACATCATGAGAGAAAGAGAAAGAGAGAACCATGACTACAAACTAGTAAGGTTCTCTTACTATGAGTCATGAAAAAGAAAAATACCAAAATTACAAAGCAAAAGACAAGGTTTGCTAAGTAACTTAAGTATCAAGATATGCAAGAGAGAGAATCATTGAGTAGAGTGTATGCCCCCACATTAAAGTGATTGTGTACGCCTCATCGGGATCAATTTATTTAAGGTAGGATACACCCAAAAAAGACAAGCATGTTATCACAATAAGTTTCCCCCAAGAGAGGACAAACCAAAGGATAATGTTCACAAAACACAAAACACGAGGTGATTTTGCTTAACTCTAGGGTCAATATGTTTTTTTATGATAAATAATATATATCATGTATATATATGCATAGAATTGTCCTCATCCCCCAAAGAAATCAAAACCACCATGGAAGAAGGGCACATGTGTCTTTTGAGTCAACGTGGGAGAGACCAATAACTATCTCAAAACTTTGCATTATCCTCAAGTAGACAACACTAGGGATAAAAAATAGAAGAATTGAGAGACAAATAGAATAAGGTCACAAGTGAGAGAGAGAGAGAGAGAGAGAGAGAGAGAGAGAGAGAGAGAGAGAGAGAGAGAGAGAGAGAGAGAGAGAGAGAGAGAGAGAGAGAGAGAGAGAATCTACAATGCAGATGAAGCTAATCGAGAAAGTCATTCGCCTCCTGATCTTTCTCATCATTGTTTCGAGAAGGTGGAAGAAATGTAAGAGGAGAAACTCCGAGCATAGTAGATGGAGATATCACAAGTTCCAAACAAGGACCATGCTCTAATGATGAATCACTTTTCCTGTCACTTGGAGCTAGTATTAATGATTTTGAAAATTGTTTAGATAAATCATTTTCAATATCAACATAATCATTTTTGTCATATGAAATATTAGGATCAACATTTTCACCGTGAACAACATTCTCACGTATTTCTTCACCAAGATTAATAAAAATAGGAATTGTAATAGGAATAGAACTTGAACCATCATTTGTCTTAATCATTTTATGCCTTGGAGATTTAGGTTGATCCTCCTAGTTAGGAGAAGGTTGAGCAAATGGTATTATATCAAAATTTGGTGTCTTCTAAGAATAAGTATTTTGAGAAGCAAGTTTGCGAGCCCTATCACAGTTTCTCCATCGATGTTCCCTCACACAATGGTTTCATTTAGTTTTAGCTGAAGGTTGTGAAGGTTTAGGTTCATCAGGTATATGATTCTTTTCTTCTTTTAAGAAAGGATACATAGGAGAAGGTCTTTTAGGTTGAACAATAGGATATCTTGGGCGCTTCCCTTTGTAAGATGTAGGAGGTAGAACCACACCATATAAAGGAGGAATAGAAGGTGTAGGAAGGAGACCAGGTCCATCATGAGGAGGAGGAATAAGTCTACCCTTAGGAGGAATAATATGTTTATCCTTAGGAGGAAGAATAGGTTCATGCTTAAGAGAAGGAATATATTATTTCTTAGGAGAAATAATATCTCTATCCTTAGGAGGGAGAATATAATTATCCATAAGAAGAGGCATATGATCATTAGAAGGAAGACAAGGTGTTGGATTTCTAGGTTTACTCAAGGATAAAATCATGTCATTTTTCCATTTTTGATATGATTTAAAGAGAATCACTTCTAGGTTCAAGAGGTTGGAATTGTTTGGACCACAAATAATCAAGACAAACATCTCTATGCCTCACCGTAGGTTGATACATGCTATGATTAATAGTTATAATTTTATCATCATGAGGAAATTCAAACTCTTATGAATAGTAGAAGAAATCACTTTCGTGGAAGAGAGACAAGGATGTCCCAACTTCACACATAATTGATCGAATGTAGGAATGATAACAAAGGCAACATCTAAGCATTTAGTGCCAATATCAATAGGAAGTGTGATAGAACCAATAGTAGTACACGAGAAGCCATAAAAAATTCTAACTATCACATCAGTTTCATCATATGTCACTTAATGCAATTTCAAACTATAAATAAATTCTTCAGTTATCACATTAACCATACAAGCCGGATCAATAAGCACCCCTTGAGAAGGTATGCCTTTGATTTTTGTAGTGATACATAATGAGCCATAATGTGCTTTAATAGTCTCACTAGGATCAAATGTGATGCATAAGTCCTTAGGAGGTTCATTGTTATCAATAAGATTCACAACATTATTAGACTCAGGGCCAATATCATCAGGAGAGAAGGCAAGACGATCAGTCTCAATCACATTAGTGGAATGGGAAGGTAAAGGATCAATGAAAATTAGAAGGTTTTGATTAGGAGGAGCTATTGATTTGTTTCCTTTATCATTCACACTAGCCACATAGATGGTATTGTTATTAATCAAGTCTTGAATCTTAATCCTTAAGGAATAACACTTTTTAGTGTCATGACCAGGTTGATGATGATATTGGAAAAAAGCTTTGGAATTAAAGGAAGGTGACAAAGGCTTAGTTGTATCAATTGGTTAAATATGAAGAAGTTTCAACACATTCTTTTGTAACAATTGTGCCATAATACTATGCAAAGATTTATTAAGAGGAGTGAAGTCTTTTCTAATGTATTTGGACAAAGGAGGCACACTGGTTGTGGCTACTACTTGAGTGTTGTTGTTGTTGTCATTGAATTTGATAAATCTCTTATTCAATTTTAACTTCACAAAAGGTTGTTGGGCACTTTCACTTTTATCATTTAGAGCCATTGAAGAGGATTGTTCCAATTGACTCCAGGTAAGATGATAATTGTGAAGTACTACAAAAAACTGCATAACGGAAGTAAACTCAAAAAAGAGAAGTTTAACCCTAATATATTTTTGCAAATTAGCAATTAAAATTCTTTGAATATCTTGATCAGACACAACAAAAGTTCTTACAATGCATTGAATTAGTCAAAGTAATTTTAGGACCAATATTATTGTGAAATTGTTGAATGAAAGCATTAACTAATTATTGAAAATAAGTAATAGAATAAGGAGGGAAAGAACAATACCATTGCAAAGCTTTATCCCTTTGTTTTGTAGTAAACAATTTAGCCAACAATCTTTGATTATGAGCAAAGTCACTACACAAAGTTTGAAATGTTTTAACATGTGTCAAGGGATCACCTTTTCCATTATAAAGCTCTAATTTAGGGGCTTCCACATGTTTAGGAGGGACAACACAAACAATGTAATTGGATGATGGGTTCACTACATCAAATGTGGGCACATTATACTTAGATTGATTCATGGAAGCTATCTGTTGTTGTAAAGAAGACACTATTTTGGCTAGACTATTGATGGTAGCTTCAGTAGAAGGATTTAAATTGGACATGTTGAATTGAGAAGGAGGGGTAACATTGTTGAATGAAGGAAGGGGTTGAGAATAAGGAGGGATGTTATTATATGATGATGGGGGTTGAGAATAAGGAGGTAGGACACTATGATAGGTAGGTATTGGAGATTACAAATGGAAGACTAATAGGAGGAGGGATGAAGGAATTATGATTAGAGGAGTTGCACCCTTGACTAATATTTGTAGGTATGACATTTTGTGTAGAGGTAGCCATGATGTTGGATGTAAAAGTGGGAAAACTAGCCATAGGGGTAGTCATAGGAATGGATTGGTTGTCTTGGCTAGGAGGTTGTGTATATCTAAGGACTTCAACACAACTCTTCATAGACATAATATTAGTGTCAACAATATGAGAAATACCACACAAGATATCAACACCAAGTTTATCACCTTGAAGCATTCTTTTTAAACCACCAGTCAATGGTAGAGGCCCACTTTCTGGGTATTGTTGACTCGTCCATCATTGAAGATTTTCAAATTGATTGTCAATCTTCACAATTGGTCAATAGAAACCCTAGTTAGTGATTCATCCACATCATGAGAATTATGTAAACAATGAGGATAAATGGAGTCATTTGTAGAATTGGAAGAACCACCGACATCCTCATGAAATAAGTTATCCAAATTAGGTTCCATTTCCTAGGTAATTAAACCTTGGGAAGCCTTTATTCTAGAACTTCTTCTCACGAGGATATTATAGGTAGGACTAATATTAGTAAAACTCATGCACTAAGGGAGGGAAATTGGAAATTTGAAATTTGAATCTAAGTTTAAAATTTGAAACTTGCAAAAAAATTGAATAACGCAAAATTTTAGAAAAAAATGATTACTCAATTAAACAAGCAAATTTATTGAAAATATAACAACATTGTGAAAAATCATGCAAGCCACTAATAAATTTAAATTTAAAAATTAGGGCCTTGTGAAAATAACCTCTTAATTATAAAATTTAAATTTGGATGTAATGTTGAAATTTGGGAATTGAAATAATCAATTTAAATTTAAAAATTAGGGCTCTTTTAATTAACCACTTAATTTTAAAATATAAATTTGAAATTGTCCACAAGAATTTAAAATTTAATATTAGGGCCTTGTAAAAAGAACCTCTTAACCTCTAAATTTTAAATTTTCTCATTGTATAAATTGCTAATTTCCTTACATGTGCCAACATGGAGCAAGAAATCTTGGTCAAATTTGAAATAGGGAAAAGGGTTTAAAGGGGGTCCAAATTAGGAGGGACTAGAGCATGGGACTTTGGTCCTAATTAGGACCAACTTGGTCCCACCCCTATTTAGGGATAGGATAAGATGCCAAATTCATGGAAAAAGAAATAAATGAAGCAATACTTGAGGGGCATGAGAATAGTCAGGTCCTAGTTAGGCCTACGGGCACAGACACTAAGGCAGGGACCCAATGCAGTCAAAATTGTACAAGGCTGTAATTTTAGGACGCTAAAGACAATATGAGAATGTTCTCCAAATTGCAATATAGCCAAATTGGAAATGCACAGAAGTGCAAAGTATTCCCTTGACCCATCCTAATAAACAATAACAGTGTCTCAACTTAGAAAGCCCTCGAAATAGCTATATTGACTTTTGTGACTTGAAATGAGAGGTATGCAAACTAAACATCCTCCTTTGTCTTACTTGCTAACCATAGAGTGATATCTTCAATGGTAGAGAAATTTGGTACAATCTTTTGAGCTAGAGACACCAAAACTGGAACATTATGCTTGTCCAATTTCATTGCAACAATCTATCAATCAAACCATTCTCATCTAGGATATCAATGTGTTGGGCAGTTTTTCATGAGATCAATTTATTTCCTTGACCCATAATGGAGATTATTATCTTCAAGGAGATAAAAAGATTTGTTGGTAAACATATTTGTTCCTTTTCTGAAATCTTAATAATTATCTTCCTTAAGAAAAAATATAACTCTGGTTCTTCCTTTATGAAAGGAAACAAACTACCAACAGTTGGATGAATAGATTAAAATTCAACCTCTGCATTAGAGGGAAACTCCTCATATGATTTGCAATGAATTTATTATATAAATGAAATGCTAACACTTTTTACCAGAAAGCATTAAAAGGCTTCAGCATTCATCCATCAACACAAATGAATGCCTCCAAACTAAAAGCAAAGAAAATATTCTAAAAAGAATTTAATGAGAGTTCATAGAATCTGATTCACAAACATGCTCACTATATAAATTCAAAGCATAGCAGAAGCTCAGCAACACTGAAGGCTGATCGATACTCTCTCGTGCCTCACAAGGCAAGGGGGATCAACGCAAATCAATACGTAACGAGTCTACTAACAACTAATGGTAACCATGAATTGAAGAAAACATAGAAATGACTGAGCATAAAACGATATCATGTTTATAGAAAACTTCTTAGGAAATATTGCTATTCCTTAAACACCTAGGTTTAAAGATAACACCATAACATATTGATTGATCAATCATTCCAGTTTCCAACAATTCTTTTAAAGAAAAACACAAATATTATCTATTGTAAAAAAAAACAATAGTTTTTCGGACCTTTCTAGAGTCTCAAAAACATAAATATATAGCCACAACCTAGCCAATGGTTAAAATGGGAAACACCAAAAGCCAACAACTTCCGCCCCACAAAGTCAGTGAAACCAACATCAAAATAAAATTATTTTTGCAACCAACAAGTAAAAGGATCTATCAATATTACTATGCAGTTCTGGTAACTGCCTCTTTCTTCCAATCCTCATGTGCTGTAACAAAGTGCTGAATGATTTTGTCATGAGGTAATCCCACGTGTGCCATTCGTTGCTTCCAGACTTCTTTTTCCTTCTAAACCTACACAACTTTGTCGGAGTGACCATCTAGATGTCTGATGCATAAAAACAAGAGTGATTCAATTTTAGCAATCACACTCAAGTCATCTGAAACTAAACCCTTAGCTTCTTTCACATAATTGATTTTCCCTTAAATGATTCGGTTATAACCTCAACTATCTCAAGGGTTCTTCCATCATCTTTTAGGCATTTTATCCTAATGCACACGAGTTCATTTCTCGTGGAGGTGACTAACTCTACGAGTTGATTTATCAGTTTCATGAAGTCCCCATAAGCCTATTTTATCAGTGAATTTATCCATTCAATATTCTTTTGGCACACATACAAAATGCTATCATCCAAACCTGCCACAGGTTTTTCTGCAAGAAACTTCATTACCCCATAACTTTGCACTCTCGCATCTGCGCTGCTTTTGGCACTTATTTTGCATCTTCATTTTTCCAATTGATGATCTCGACTTCTAGTTCCTTCATGACTTGTATCGCACCATTATATACTCTGCTTAAATTAACAAAGTATTCTGCACTAGACTTCTGAATTCTTTCTAGCCACTCCATCACAATTTCTGTGATCAACTTACATTACTGTATTTGTTCCAGAGTCTTCTGATTTGTGGGGGTTTTAGGATTGAAAGACATTGGAAGTTGTGATAGAGGTTGAGGATTTGGTTCATTGATTGCCTCAATATACTCTTCAATCCTTCGTAACACATCTTCCATATGATGTTTATCCTTCTCATCTTTCCAAGTCTTGGTTATGATTTTCTTTGTTGAAGCTTCAAAATGAAGCACATTTGTAGCTCGAGATGCAGTTCCAATTGTAATCCTTTCAATAGCAAAGTCCTGAGCTGTAGGGCTCTCTATTTTCTCCTTTGTTAATGGACGCGCTATCTCTACAATCCAGTTTCCACTATCTGCATCAAAATCAATCTTTGACATGGTTTTTGACTTCTTTGCCTTAGGAGTTTTTCCCAGGCACTTACTCACCATATCTTCAACTGGAATCAAGGTTGGAACAATATTTCTCTTTTTGCTGCTTAACATGTTTTCTAACCATACTGGTCCTAAAAGAACTTGATACCTATTTGGATCAGTTCCAGTCTCTTTTCCATCTGTGACTACCATAGTAGTAACTTCATTTAGGGCTTCCTGTTCCTACTGATTATTACCCTCATCTGCTAAACCTTGTCGCTCTTTGATTGGATCAATTGAAGTAGTATCCATCTCAAGATCAACAACTACAGTATCAACAGGCAAGGAATGTCTTTTGCCTCTTGTTCTTGAGTGGGTGACTCTAACAGAAGTTGTCTCCTCTTTGGTTTGCATTGTCTTTGCTCTCTGTCCTCCTTTTCCCAATTTTTGTAAACCTGCAGCACAAGATGGGACAAGAGAATTAGATACCAAGACCTCGGTGGGTGAGGTTGACTCTTTCCTTGAGCTTCTACTTGGTCTTCACTTTGTAAGCCACTTCTTTGTTCTTCGAATGAACAAGATTGTCCTTGTTGAAATATGTTCTTCTTAATCCTTTCTCAAGTCAATCTCTAGTATTACCCCTGGCTGCCTATCATCAACAAATTTGGAATCAAGCAAATCATTTCCATCATCCATAATATTTGCAGTGTTTATCTTCAGACCATAATCCTGAATTTGCTTCATTGTGAGTCTTAGGTGAGCTCTTTTCCGGACTTCATACTCATCCACGCAATCCACCCAAAAGTTTTCTAAATCAGGTACATGCCAAAAATTCTCCCTGAATGTAAAGTGTGTCATTGCAAATCCTTTAGTATCAAATTCAGCGCGGGGGAAATACAACTGCAAATTGAACCTTTTGAACTCTAATTCCGAATTCAAAGCATCTAAAACACTACTAGAGTGTAGTATGTGAGCTCAATGGGAAAGGAAACACCTGTTTGGTGTTCTTCCCCATATTTCTTATCTATATGAGCCAATTGCCTACAAACTTCAATTAATACTTGTCTATCAAAGGCATACCTCGGCAATTTGTAGGGTTCTCCTTCAAAGCCAGCAACCCTCAAATAAGTGAACCTGGAGAGCTGAATATGGAAGCTGCCATATATATTTATAAACTGCATAGCTTCCTCAGTCAATCTATTATGAACATCTCCTTTCAATTCAAATACTAACCTTCCCAAGAAAATATTGTGAACCTTATAATAATTTTCAGTAACCCTATGTTGTTGCAAATGCGGGTGATATTCATATATCTTCATATCATTCTGCCAAGTTTCATGATAGAGACCTACTCATTGATGAGTACAAGCTAAATAGTATATGAGGTAGGATGACATATAGAAGTTTTTGTTCCCAAAACAAATTAAACCCTCATGCATTCTTTCTGCAATTAACTCTGCCCAATCTATGTATCTCTTGTCACCAAAAATGACCTGAATAAAGAAATACATCCAATCCTCCCAATAAAAGGCTATTTGATTTCCCCACATTCTATGCAATAAATTTACTATGTCCCTTACTTCCTGAATCAGATGCTCTCGAGTTAATGGGCTTGGCAGTCTTGAACCCCCCTTTTGAAATTTTAATAACCAATTTCTTGCAATGACACTCGTATAACATGACTTCTTCTCAGAGAAAAGCCCTTGTGACTTGCATACTGTTCAATCCTCATATTGCTCTTTCTCTGGTATTTTCATTATAGCGGAAACAACCTCCCGATTAATTGCAAGCAAAACCTTACCCTCTGCATCTCTTACACACCTCTCTATAGGATCACATCTGCTCATACATTCCAAAAATACTTTTGGACATGACACATCGAGAGGCAATGTAGCATCTTCTATCAACCCACTATCTGAATTTTTCTGCATCAAAGGGGAGCTAGTAGAATTTCACACTCTTTCATGGAATTCATTTAAATCTATTGATGACAAAAAAGTATCTCATATGTCAGGTAGGGAACTAACTAGCCAAGACTTTTGGTCTACTTGAAGTACTTTCGGTCTAATTTTAGTTTTACAATTAGAAAATGCACAGCAGGAAGAATTGACTGAACCGACTGAAGTATCAAATAACACTTTCAATTCATGAAAACCAACAAGAAAAGAGGAAGAACTTGCGCTCACCTTTCATGTAGAACTAAGAATTCACAGAGTCGGGAGCAAGAAATGTCGCTTGCATTAACCTTCTACTTACCAAATTGGGTAAATGATAAAGGGAAGTAACTTGTTTTAAATAAATAAAAACCTTAGGGACTGGCCTAAAATACCGGCCATGCGATCTGTCATGATTTGAAAACTACATAATCATTCATGCCAAATTGTGCTGAAAAGATCAAGTTCTGACAATTCATTAATAGCAAGTCTTTTCTCCTCCGCATCCTTTACTTGAAATGGTTATTTGGAATGATCAATCCCAAGTACGGATTCACATCATAATTCATTTTCTCGAGGTTCATCTTTTAAATCCAGAATATTCCTTGTATGCCAACACTTGTCCACTTTATCTCCAAAGTCATCAATCCTCAAAGTTTGAACCTTGAACCTTGAATCCTTCGAAAAGAAGTTAAAAGGTTCAAGTTCAAAATAGTATTAGTGCAAAACACACGAACATGAAGCTTACCCATTATAAAACACAACTTACGCGAGACTTGCTTTAACATGTTGAACCTTGAACCTTGAACCACTCTAAAGGTTCATGGTTTAAGTTCAATGAACGACGACCACCAAGACCTTTAACACCTTTTTTAAACAAAGCTGCTATGTCACATACCGCACTTGAACTTGAACTTTGAACCTTAAAATGGTTCAAGTGAGAGGTTTAGTTCAAGAAAACAAATTGCAAGGGGAAAAATATTTAAAGAACGCAAAAAGACAGAAAAACAAGAGCGGACTAACAGGATTGTAATTAATTTGAATTAAATCACGTTGGATTATTTATGTTTCATATGCATTCGTTGCACACTTCAAACCACATGAATATCTAATAGCATCACATAGAAATAATAATTATGAAATCTATATATAATATAACTGTTACCAAATTTCACTACATCTAAATTTGGTGGCCCATTATAGGCCTTACACATTGCATTTGAAGAAAGGTACACAATTTTTTTCAAAAAAATTCTTCTTTGTGCACACCATGTTTTAAAAGTTGAAGTTCATTTCACATATGCAAGTATTTCAAGCAAATAACACCAAAAGATTCCATAGAAATAACTTTTTCATTACAAGAAATGAGTAAGGTGTCCCACACAAGCCGTGGGAATAGCTAACTGAACTGTAAACATATATTTTCATACCGTTATGAAAACAAACAATACAATAGAAGAAGAAAAGAGTATGAGCATAGGGTATATCGTAATTGCCTAGAATGACAAGTCTAAACTTGAGAGAGTTGTCGAGTCACAACTGCTAATCCACTCCATCTTCTTCCACTCACATTCCAAGAGTACTTGCAAGAGAGTTGATATTTATGTTAGAGCAATGAGGATTATCATACTTTCATACCCAAAATCAATGGAAATATAGTTCATCTACATAAGGATATCAAAAAACATATGCCTACAACTATCAGTAGGCCAGATTCAAAAAAATAGATATCAGAGGAATTAGCAGAAGTCATGAGATAACAACAAATATCATGTTTTATTTAACATGTTTGTTTCATGTGTAGATACAGGTACATATATATTGCATTATTGATTCGTCATAAAGCATGTGGGGTTAAATGAGGCTCTCACAAGGGTTGAGCCCAACATGGTAACATGTGAATATCACTCCATTGAGCAAGGACCCATCATTCACAGTAGTGAAACTTTTAGAATCATGGTTATGGATGATGTGCCTATGACCAATGTAGCCATATCGACATATCAACACCCAAGCAACCCTGATGGGGTCTCACGGTATTATTACAATCATGAGGAATATGTTAACTCAAGAGAAGAATTCATTAGCATAACCAAGATAGTTTCACTGTCACAAAAACAAAGCTATTCAATCCAAGGAAGAACAACAAAAGTATTTGAACAATCCATGAAAATGATCAAGTGAGGAACTATTGAGAAGATAGTAATTTGTAGCTAAAACTACAAGTATAATAGTAGTATTCACTTTCAAAACAAGATGAGCATGAGCTTAGAGGTATTTATCTTCAATCACTTGATTAGATAGACAAGGAACAACAATCAAGGCATAGCCCATATAGAGAAGTTCATGATACAATGGGAGTATGCTACAAATTTGAGATAAGGGAAGATAAAAAACATTTGATAGTCTTCCTAAACTGACAAGACAATGAGTATGTAAGGATAGTGATCAGCCCATCAAGATAGAGTTTCAATACACAATAGCAACCATTTATGAAATCCAAGTGTGTATACATTGTCATTATGAGAAGCAATTAAGTTCTTTTCAAGATTCAACAACATTATGTGTAATGGTCAAAGAAAATACTTGGAATAATCATTTAAGAACCTTAGAAGCCTAGGAATCTTGAAGAAAGCAGTGAATGGAAGACAAGTAGTATGGTATTGCATTATAATCTTAGTTTTGTATAGAGGTCATTGTACTAAATATTTGAGCATAAAAATATACTCACTGTTATAGTCTGATTACTCACTACCACAGTGAGCCAACAACATGGCTTGGATAGTAAATTTTTTAGTGAGGAGAGAATGTCATTGCTAAGATACCAATGAAAGAGGTATTGAGCATCATATTAATAAAGAGATAGCCAATCCACAGTCAGGATAGTCATGAAAAGACAAAAAAGTTGCAGTCCATAGAAGCCACCAAAGTTCATCATAAATCCGTCACAGTCACCCAAAGGAGCTTAGATTGTGTATAAAAAGATTGCATCAATATTTAGAAAAGATCATTAGTTCGTGAGCAAATGCATTCGTAAAATCATCATCAAAACATGAACAATGACTTACAGTCACAGAGCAATCATTTAATGACAATTTTCAGCTAAAGACAATAAGCAACCTCATAATCATTTGTCATCAAAGAGGAAATAATCTTTAATAGAGAAATTGCAGTCATTCAAAATACCGAGAATTGATCATCAAGACAGTGATAGAACCTTAATGCCATGGTACAAATCAAAGTTAATGACAAGGCAGTAACTGCTATCATACACAAAGCAACATTAAACATAGTGATCAAAGTTAAAAGAGAATATTTTGCAGTCATTACAATGAGGGATGCACATTCACAAGATTAGAGCACTAACTACCTTCAAAACAATATGTTTTCAATCATTGTGTGAGCACAGAGTACTTAGTACATAGTCAACAGGTGATCACTGACACATAGGGTAGTCACAGATAAGAATCATTTGATGGCTAATTATAGAGCAATCAAGAGAGAATGGTCATCCTAGAGAATAAATCTCTAGTATAAGTTTCCAAACATCAAACACAGTCCAAGGTCTCAAAAGGTAGTCCATACTATAATAAACAAATGATTGTTCATTGTCATAATAGAGTTCAAAACATAACAAAAAGATAATGATACAACACACAAAAGATAATTTCAAACCCCATAAAGATAGTCAAGGGTTGCATTAAGAGCTAAAAGATAGACACAGGAGTACAAAAGACTATGTTATAGATCATATTACACAGAAGATAACACAATGATAGGTTCTAAAAGACCATGAATGGACAATCATATAGTCAAGATAAACCCTTTGGCAGTGAGTAAATCTTTCATAGTCAAAAGTGTAGTTCCCTTAAGCCTAAATATACATATCAAGGAGCTATTAGATAGTCCAACAATGAAAGTTGTCATTACGTATTGTACAGTATCAAAGGCATTAGTAGTATTAAGAGTATGCTATTTCAAATAGTGCCATAACTATATAAACCTCAAATATAGTCAATGCATATTCAACACCACAGGTTGCAGTCCAAGATTGCAATAAACTCAAGAACCAAAGGCAGAAATAAGATAGCCTTAAATCATGTTCAAAGGAAAGTTGATTGCAACATTGTTAAAGTTGTTTGTAGGCCTTGTAATATCATAATAAAACGGTTAAGACAGAGCAGTAATATGATATCGAAGATCAAATAAGGCATGAGATTATAGTCTACATGAAGAATGGAAACACTATTCCAAGTTTCCCAAATAAAACCTGAAGAGAACATCTTAGTGTGCATGACAAGGCACATGCTAGGTCATGTTTAGAACAAAGATGTACTACCATTATCATAGCACAGTCAAGGATCTATACATGATAAGTAACAGAATATTGTGACATGACCTGGGAACAAATTTTTAAGTGCAAATTCATCATATGGACAATCATGACTTCAAGTATGCATAGATAAGAGCAAGTCACAAGAAAATACACAAGGCTGTGACTGTCATATGTCAATACAAAAGGACAGTGTAGTTATGACAGTCACAATGAAGATGTAGACCAGGCTAATAATAGTGAGGAATAGTAAAAAGAGGCTTAATAGCACCCCAACATAGTGAATACTCAATGAACTCAAGTAATGAAGCTATGCGAAAGTAGCTATTAGTTTTCAAATATTGTAAAAAGGGCATAATTAGTCAACACTATCAAAAGTGTTGCAATATGAGCAATTCTTGTAGGTCGTGGTAGTAAAAGAGAGGTAGAATCTACACATTACAGCCTACAAGAAGGAGCTCAGAAACCATTTCAAAATACTCATGCAGTAATGTTTCAAAGTATAGCACTCATACAAACTTGACACAGTCACTATCAAAAGCTCAGAGATTAAATGGTAAGGTAGTAGTAATGGTTTGTGATAGTCAAATAGCAGAGGGACAATCATAATAAAGAATAGTCCAAAATTTAATGATTATAGAATAAGGACAATATTGTTTGGCCAAAGCAGCAAACAATGAGCTTCAGGGTAGAAATCAATCATGATAGGGTATTCAAATGCAAAGATAAGCTCAAAGAGAATCAACACACGATACAAGGTAATCACTAAGCACAGTGTCTAATGGATAGTCATTTCATGAAAGTTTGTAGTCTCAGAGAAGTTTAGGGTGTGATGATTAAGGAAAATCATCTATGCATATAACAGTGCTCAAACTCAATAGAGAAACCATTAGAATAAAGATAGTGAAAGCAATGAGTAAAGTTTATCAATACAATCACAAAGAAAAGTTGCAATCCTTAAAATGTTGCAGGGATACCCTTCTTTCATTTAATAGATACATATTATATTGAATTCATGAGGGATTCATTGATATCCATGTAATAAAGGGATCAACCCCATCAAAAAATGACAACCAACAGGGATTGTAAATACCAAAGCACATTCATTGGATAAAGGATAGAAAGAGCAACCACTGTTCTAAGAAAATGTATGATAGTTGAACCACAATGATCATATTTTGTAGCCATGAAAGCATTTTTAGTAACAAAGCTATCAAAGTATAAGTACACTGCCCAGAACAGTCAAAACCCTGCAAACACTAAGACACGGTCATTCTGATAGTCTTCCAAAAGACATTAAAAAACAATAGGAGTAGCTATATTGGTAGTGAATATCCCTTATTTGTAGTCACCTAATAGTCCATTAAAAAATTCAACAAAACTCTTCCTCAAGGACAGTCTATAAGAGAAGTTAATAGCCAAAATATTGTTTTTATAAATACAAAAAGAATATTCAAGATTGAAGCTACAACACAGAGAAGAATGTGGGAACCTTGAAAGTCACAAGCATCATAAAATAGTCAAGGGGCATATTTGATAGGAGTTTTTGAGCAAACAATATACAATATGCAGATCATAACAACCACAATAAAAGAGACACAATAAAGTCTAGTAGTAATATAGCCAATGCACAGGATTTTTGCACCATAGAGAATATAGTAAATAGTCCTCTAGATAGAAATACAAGGTAAAGAGCAGCCATTCATTACTAATGTCTAAAATGGTTTGGAGTGTTGATAAAGTAAGAACAATAATCAGATGATGTCATGCAAATTGTAAACCTTATTAGGATCAAAAGAAGCCCTAATCTGGATACATGTATTCGCATGAAAAGGACACCATATGAAGGTAAATGTGCAGTCATGGTAGTTTAAGGAAAGGCACATAGTTTATACAACATACCTTCAAAGACATCAATATGTATGAAAGCTACAAGAAATAATATAACAATAGTGCATCAAAAGCAATCATGGGTGCAATTAAAGGCACTGTCATAAGCACAACCCAAAGAAAAACGCATATCACGGTGAAGAAATGACTAAGGTATCGCAGAGATCTTAAATTAGAGATATAAGAATCTATTATAGCCATGAAGAACATGGTAACAATCATAGATAAAAGCTTTGTTTACCTTGTTCATTAGATCAAACCCTAGCAATGGCTATCAAAGGGCAGAGATATACATAGAGCACATTAAGGAATTACAAACACAGTGATAGCAACCCTATCAAAATTAGTATAGCTTCACATAAAATACATTAGAATAATCTATGGAAAGGATATCACAATGAACGACAATCAAACAAAGTAGTGAAGGTAAAGTTTCAGTCAAAGCACCAAATCATATGCAGACAATGCTTAATGAAAGATACAATCACAACCCTAGAAAGCCATCAAAACTATCAAAGAACTCATAAATAACAAAAGGACGGTCATAGAACTATTATTAACAGTGTATAGTGATAGCACGATTGTCATAATAAGTACTAAAGAACATAAAGGAGCAACCACGTGATTTTGAATAAGTTCTTGTCAAAACCTTACAGAACAATGTAGTTTCAGATCTTCCATGCAGAATAAAGGAGCCCTTGCCATCACAGACCTCTATGTAGGGTTTCATGGCATGATGATACTAAAATGCTATATCATTCAATAGAAATGTGCAGTCCTAGAATTGCCAATATTCAAAGGGAATATAGTAAGCTACACAAAGAGTACAAGTAGAATAAGGGTTTCATGTCAAAACCCTACATTCATGCAAGATTCCACGCTTATTTATTTCCAAATAAATAACAGAGGAATGATAAAGAATAAAGCCATGCATACCATGTGAAATCCAAGTGCAAAGACCAGTTCAAGCCTCCAAAGTCCGGTTTGAATACACAAATCATGCATGTGGCAGCCACATGAGACTTCCTCAAGAAGAAAAAATAAAGAGTAAAATGTTTTTAGGATTTCCTCTCATATTTTCCATGCCCTAACTCAAAAAATGGCTCATTCTTTCTTTTTATTTGTTTTTCATTACAACAAATCATTGCATATTATCAACCATGCGGGGTCAAGACTTTCAAAGTCTTTGTAAACTCCATGTTATGTAATCACTCATGCAAAAGGGTATGAGAAAAACAAGATGTAAATGCTTTTATTTCATATTCAAAATAGCTTTATTAAGACAAATAATATAAATGTCTTATTAAAGTTATTTTAAACTATTTTTATTAATAAATTAATATAGTTTTATTATAAACAATTATATTAATTGTTTTAACAAAATTATATTAAATTATTAAAAAAGCATCATGCAGAAATCAGAAGAAAGAAGGACACTTTTACAACTATTTTTAGCAGCTTTAGTGCTTCATGCAACTTTTACAGAGAGAGAGGTGTTTTTTTCTTTTTTCAAAGGCTATATTGGGCAGTGTGCAGCCATGCAGATTTTCAAAGATGGAGATGCTTTTTAGGGGCTGTTTTTGATGACTCATGCATCAAAGGGTTCTTCATGCATATAGTTTCAGTTGAGAGAGCTATTTTTAGCACCAGGAGCTATTTTTGATAGAGTTTCACATGTGTTTTGCACGCTATGTTAGGCAAATTTTCCTTGGGTTTCTTCATGCAGACTTTCAGTTCAGAGTTCAGTTATCTTCTATATATTCTTGTCTCTTCTTCATTATTAGGGAGTTTTTTTCTTTCCTTAGCATGATTGTGGACTATTTTCAGACCCTTTCATGCTCAAGGACATGATTATAGCTCACTTTTCTGAGATTGTAACAACGAGTTCATATATTTTTAATAAAATAGCAGTGTTTTCTTTCTCAATACTTCTTGTGTTGTGTTATGAATGAGTGATTTGATGATTTATTGTGATTTATCTTTTGATCCTTTAATTGGTCTCATTCAATCAAAATTTAATGTGAGTAGTTGCATGATAGGTGCAAGTTGTAGATTGTACAAGCTGATTTTCAATGATTTGTAGTTGTGAGAACAATCTGATCTCCTTCAACCAGATTCTGAATTCAATCCTTTCTGTGAAATATTGATGCATTTACATGTTTAGTTGAGTTGTGAGTAATTGAAGTTATTTGTTGAAGGTTTTTGTAAGTTAAAGTTGAAAGGTCTTAGAAGCAACATTTGGTTCATCACCTCATAGGATAGGTTTAACTTTAGCGTTCCTTCTATCCATTTTCTTGGAAGTTAATTGCAGGAGATTCATTAGACATGAAGCCGAGCCGATCTCCGGAGGTCTACTTTCAATATAGGCAACCCACAGGCTTGAAAGTATTCCCATGTTTCACAGGATTGCTGGGTTTTATACATTGATAAAGAAAACAAGTACATACAACAAATCCATATAAAAATACAATGTTAAATGTTGGTAAAACAAAAATTTACATAGAACAAATAATATAGGCATACAAAAAAATATAATAACATGTCAATACCATGGAATGGAATAACTACCGAATCTTTATCTATAGCTTTCAAACCCACTAATTGAACCTCCTATCTATTTTTGGTGGCCACTTATTAATAAAATGAAACAATGTGTAGATTTATATATTTAAACATGAAAATATACAATGACATAAGTGAATAGTCACTTAACACAAGCTAATAATCAACCTCAACTATTCTTTGCTTGTCTTGATTTATCTGAGGGATAGGTGTACTAATTTGAATTGTGACCATGAATGACAAGAATGGAGAAATAAATTAGAATAAACAAGAATATTATTTAAATTTACACTAAATTACGTAGTATAAAATAAAATTTACATATCGACTCCTACCTCTATCAAAGGCATTGTAGGTTTTTTTTTTTTGTAATAATGCCCACCTCCATTGTGCCATGAATTCTAGGAGAGCTATAAACTAATGTTATCAAATAAAAATAGAACAACATATTTTACAAAAGACTACCTAACATTATTTACAAACGTAATTATTAAAAATAGTAAAATTTACTTGAATAAAAGTTGACATACAATGATTAGCACCAATGGGTGTGGATGTTGGAGGTCAAACATCTACCTATTCTTTATCAAATTTTAATTTTAAGAGTACCATTGATATATGATAAAATAATTTTCATGTAGTATATTTACTATTTTGTTCCAAATGACATACTTGGTGACTCAACATGGCTACATAATTAGGTGTTAAAGGGGTGACAAATGTAGGTTGAATACTGTAACTCTATAATTTTATCATATGCAATTTTGTACATCACTATAGAACCTTGTTAGAAATTACCTATTGATTAATGTGATATTATCTAATACAAATGTATCCTCCTCTTGGAAATATCTACCATTCTTCTCAAACTCTATAGTATTTTTTGTAGTGTTTGTCCTCAACATCTTTTGATTGATAGTCATAAGAAAATCCATAATTGTAGCAAAGGAGAGGAGAGTGTCAAAAACTATAAGACTCGCCATTAAAATGCGATATCCTCGATGTAATTAAATAATAAATCTAATTACTTTGTTGTAAGGCCCAAATTTAATAACAAATATTTCGGGCTCTTTTATTTAATTAGATTAGGCAAGTTTTGGTTGGTCATGTCGGCCCATTTGTAACCCTTCGGGAAGTTTCCCGGAGCCCATATATTTGGCCGTGTTAGTCATTGTTGGGGATAGGCAAATTTTTGGTATCTTTTCTCTATTGTGCGAATTCCTGTTGGAGTTCTGTTTCCGCCATTTCGGAGGTGAAAGATCCTCCCTATTTGGTATTTGCAGTTTCGGTGAGGATCACCGCTCACCCTATTCTGTCATTGTAATCATTCCGGATCTGGCAAATCTAGAATTTTATCATTGTTTACTTCTACCGCTGCATCTCAGTTGATCTAGTTCTCTGAGAAGTCACCACACAAGATCACCATACCTCTGCACCACTGAAAGACCTTCTTGTCACCTCCGTACAACATCCTTTTGGCCACACCGCACACCTTCCCCACCACTGTACGACCCTATTGTGTTCCACCGTACGGTCTGTTTGGCATCACCATACGCCCTTACACCGTACGACCCCTCCCTCACTTCCCTGTACAAAACTCACACCATACACTCCCTTCCTCTCCACCGTACGCCCTCCACCCCACACCATCGTACGACCTCTTCACCGTACGGCCTCTCCACCATACAACATCCCCCCTCCACTCCACTTCGTGTTGCCTTGCTGATGCACCACCATACGGCTTGTGTTGAATAGTTTGGGAACATTACAGTGGTATCAGAGCTTGTGATCTTGCTAACCTGTCGTGTAGCAGATGCAAGTGTACACCAGAAGGAGGTACTTTTCAGCCGATCAAATGGGCGAACCACAGGACCCTACAAGAGAAGTCATGGCACTATTAAGGGAGCTAACCAAAAGCCAAGCTCAACTCAACGACACCCTAACCAGAGGAGAGCAACGACAACAAATCATGGAGGAAACCTTATGAAAATTGGCCTTGGGAAAAACGAATGGAGAACAGAATGGACAGGGCGATGATTCGGTCACGGGAAGGTCAAACGTCCAACACTCACGTTCGTGGCCGCTGATACCGACTTTTCCTCAAAAACCCGAAGCACCACGGGGGGAGCCAGAACCCACCTTTCAGGAGATGCAAGCACAGTTGAGTCAAGATTGAAGGGGTGCAAATCTCGAAGGGGACATATCCTTCAAGGATTATGTAGAGCTCCGGATGAAATCCTCGGGTGGCAGAAGTCGGGGCCATTATGGACACTATAACAATGACATCAAATGGAAGGTTGGCAAGATCAACCTGTCATCCTTTGATGGGGCCAGAGCGACCTCCGCACGTGCCTGGGTTCAAAAGGCAGATACTTACTTCCAACTCAACCTGATGCCTGAAGATGAAGCTATCAAGTTTGCAACACTCCACCTAGAAGGGGTCATGCATGAATGGTGGCATCATGGAATGGTCACTCTTGGCCATGACCAGATAACTTCCTATGTTGAATTCACAGAGAAGCTCATAGATCGATTTGATGGGAAGGACCCAGAACTCAATTTCAAGGAGTTGGCACAACTAAAGTAGGTGGGATCTGTGGATAGTTACATCACAGAATTCCAGAGACTATATGTGTTAATGACCAACATCTCAGAGCGGAGATTGGTGGTCTTGTTCATAGACGGATTGATGGAACCACTAAAAGGTTGGGTGAAAGGGTTCAACCCCAGCACGCTCACAGAAGCAATAAAAAAGGCCCACAACATGGCAACATCCTCTTCTTCCAGAAGTTTTGCACCTACCAAACCACCTTTCGTTCCAAAGGAGAAGGATAATAAACCTTATTTGAAGGGGTCATCGCTTGATGAAGCCACAAGACAGGAAGTCAGAAGGAAGAAGTTGTGTTTCACCTACAAAGAACCATGGGAACCAGGCCACCGATGTTTGGGCAAAGGAAAGATTTACTATATTGAAGTAATGTCTGATGGAGAAGAGGAGCAGGAAGAAAACAAAACCCCAAGGGAAGAATTGGCTGAAGAAACCAGCTTGGCGGAAAGAATCTCTACATTGGTTCGGAGGGGGGGCATCATCACCACACTGGCGGGTACCCCGAGGTGCAGTGTATTTAGAGTACGTGGTACACTCCAAGGGCAACAAGGTCTTGTTATGCTCGATAGTGGAGCCTTGCTCAACTTCATAAACTCATCACTCGTCAACTGTAGGGGCTTGTGTACGAAGGAACATGAAGGGTTTGATGTCAAGGTGGCAGGAGGAAATCTCCTATCATGCACTCACCTGGTTCCGCAACTGAGTATCACCATGGGAAATTACACGGTGACCGATGATTTCTTTGTTGTGGATCTGGATGACACGGATGTCATATTGGGCATTCAATGGATGGAGACCCTCGACCAGTACACACAGAGCTTCAAACGGATGGAGTTCTCATTCGAGGTTGATGACAGGAAGGTAGTTCTTAGGGGAATGTCGAATGGCAGCCCAAGGGAGATTTTTGCCAAAAGGATGGAAGCCATCTTCAGACATGATGATGTAGTCTAGGCAACACATTGCTTGATCTCAACAAAACCTATGAAAGGACAACCAATTCACTATTAGGAAGGGGAACTTTAGTCGGTTCTAGATTGGCATAGTTTGGTCTTCACTGATATTCCACCTGGTATACCCCCACATAGAGGATTTAAGCACACCATCGAGTTGGAGGAGGGAGCAAAACCTGTTATCACCACACCCTATCACCACCCGAAGAAGTTCAAAGATGAGATAGAGAAAACGATCCAGGAACTCCTCGATAAGGGATGGATCAAGCCAAGTTCTAGCCCCTTTGCATCCTCGGTGGTATTGGTGAAGAAGAAGGACGGGACTCTCAGAATGTGTGTTGATTATCGTGCACTAAACAAGAAGACTATCAAGAATAGGTACCCCATTCCCAGGATCGATGAGCTACTGGATGAACTACATGGTGCAATCTATTTCTCCAAGATTGATCTCCATCCTGGCTACCAACAGATCCGTATGAGGGAGCAAGATGTGGAAAAGATGACCTTTCATTGCCATTACAGACACTATGAGTTCTTGGTCATGCCATTTGGATTAACCAATGCTCCGACCACTTTTCAGTCTTGCATGAACCACATCTTCAACAAGAAACTGCATAAGATCCTATTGGTATTCTTCGATGACATACTCATCTACAGCAAGACCTGGAAGGAACATATGGGGCATTTAGATTAAGTATTGGGGATTATGGAATCACAATCACTGTATGCCAAAAGATCCAAATGTGAATTTGGAATGATCGAGGTCCTATACTTGGGTCACGTCATCAGAGCCTGAGGGGTACAAGTTCACCACAAAAAGATTCAGGCCATTTTGGATTGGCCTCCACCAAATACTCTCTTGGAGTTGCTTGGATTTTTTGGTTTGTGCAGTTATTATAGAATGTTTGTGAAAGGATTTTCACAACTTGGGGCACCACTGATAGATCTAACAAAGAAAGGATCCTTCTATTGGAATGCGCAGGTGCAACAGACCTTCGACAAACTAAAAGAAGTGATGAGCACATGTCCAGTTCTGGCACTACCAGACTTCACTCACCCTTTCATCCTAGAGTGTGATGCCTCAGGTGAAGGCATTGGAGCAGCGTTGATGCAAGACCGTCACCCCATTGCGTTCGAGAGCCGAAAGCTCTTGGGAGTTGAGTGGTTATATTCCATCTACGACAAGGAGATGCTTACCATCATACATGCACTGACAAAGTTTTGGCAGTACCTCATTGGAGCAAAGTTTGTTGTGCGAACAGATCACAATAGCTTGCGATACTTCTTGGAGCAGAGGGATCTGAATGAACGACAATAGAAATGGGTGAGCAAAGTCCAGGCATTTGATTTCGACATTGAATATGTGAAGGGAAAGAATAACGTGGTCGATGATGCCCTGTCAAGAAGGCCCACCATATGATCTTTATCTCAGATTTCAGCGGGTTGGAAGGAATACCTATTGGTTGAATACTCTAAGAACACTTTTGCCTGTGAACTGATGGATGGTCAAGTACAGGATGACCAATACAAGGTGGTTGATGACATCATTTATTACAAGGATAGAATTTATCTGGTACTCAAATCCAAGATGAAGGAAAAGGTTCTGAAGGAATTGTACGACTCCCCCTTGGCTGGACACCAGGGATACTTGAAAACCTACAGACAAATCTGTGAAAGGTTTTCCTGGAAGGGGCTTAAGGACGACGTTCTGCAGTATGTGCGGGAATGCTCCGCCTGTCAACAGAACAAATATGAGCATAACCTGCCGGCCGAACTATTACAACCACTGCCAATTCCCGACCAGAAATGGGATAGCATCTCAATGGATTTCATTACGGGACTCCCCAGAGTGCAAGGAAAGGATTGCATTTTTGTCATAGTTGACCGATTGACTAAGTATGCACATTTTTTTGCCATCCCCACAAGATATCAAGTAGTTCAAGTAGCCGAGTTGTTCTTCCGTGAGGTGTTTCGCCTACATGGTTTACCGCGAAACATAGTCAGTGACAGGGATAGCTGTTTCATGAGTACCTTCTGGATGGAGTTATTTTGGTTGGCTGGAACCAAGCTATCACCTAGCACGAGCTACCATCCGCAGACAGATAGACAGACCGAGATTGTGAACAAATGGCTAGAGGGTTATCGTAGGAACTACGTCTCAACACAACAAAGGGCTTGGGTTCGCTGGTTACATTTGGGTGAACACTGTTACAACACCACTCATCACATGTCGATAGGCATGCCACCTTTCAAAGAACTGTACGGTTATGAACCTTCTTCATTTGTTGACCTAGCATTGGGAGATAGTCGTGCACCAATGGCCAAAGATTGGCTTCAGGAGAGTTTAGACATCCTGAGATCTCTCAAAGAGAACCTACAGAGGGCACAAAACCAACAAAAGATGTATGTTGACCGACATCGGATTGAGCAAAATTTTGAAGTTGGTGATTTGGTTTACCTCTGACTTCAACCACATAGACAATCCTCCTTGAAGACAAGTGGTAAAGAGAAGCTAAAGTCATGTTTCTATGGACCCTACAGGGTGGTTCAGAGAGTGGGCAAAGTTGCCTACGAATTGGAGCTTCCTGAGGGAAGTCGGATTCACAATGTTTTTCACGTGTCATGTTTGAAGAAAGTTGTCGGGCAGCGCGTCACAGTGTGCGGGGATCTGCTACCCATCAACGAAGAAGGGAAACTAATTTTAGAACCGACGGAGATCATCGATGTCAGAGAAAAGAGGTCGAGAACACGCACAACCAAAGAGTTCCTTATATGCTGGAAGAATCTACCCATTGAGGATGCCACCTGGGAAGGCGAACAAATTTTGGAGCATCCAAGTCTGCAATTGCTTGAGGGCAAGCAATTTTTGGCTTGGGAGGACTGTGATATCCCTGATGTAATTAAATAATAAATCTAATTACTTTGTTGTAAGGCCCAAATTTAATAACAAATATTGCGGGCCCTTTTATTTAATTAGATTAGGCATGTTTTGGTTGGTCATGTTGGCCTGTTTGTAACCCTTTGGGAAGTTTCCCAGAGCCCATATATTTGGCTGTGTTAGTCATTGTTGGGGATAGGCGAATTTTTGGTATCTTTTCTCTATTGTGCAAATTCCTGTTGGAGTTCTGTTTCCGCCATTTCGGAGGTGAAAGATCCTCCCTATTTGGTATTTGCAGTTTCGGTGAGGATCACCGCTCACCCTATTCTGTCATTGTAATCATTCCGGATCTGGAAAATCTAGAATTTTATCATTGTTTACTTCTATCGTTGCGTCTCTGTTGATCTGGTTCTCCGGGAAGTCACCACACAAGCTCATCGTACCTCTGCACCACTGAAAGACCTTCTTGTCACCTCCATATAGCCTCCTTTTGGCCACACCGCACACCTTCCCCACCACCGTACGACCCTCTTGTGTTCCACTGTATGGTCTGTTTGGCATCACCATACGACCCTTACATCGTACGGCCCCTCCCTCACTTCCCCGTATGACACTCACACCGTACACTCCCTTCCTCTCCACCGTACGCCCTCCACCCCACACCGCCATATGACCTCTTCACCGTATGACCTCTCCACCATACAACAACCCCCCTCCACTCCACTTCGTGCGGCCTTGCTGATGCACCACCGTATGGCTCATGTTGAATAGTTTGGGAACATTACATAAAACCTTGTGAAAATGGCCTACTATATTGTATCAATGTTTGTGTTAGGGAACTAATTGACTGTAAAGTCTCCACCTTAACACTGTCTCTCATAATATAAGATTTATCAAATGTTGAATGTTTGGCCTACTTGGGGTATCCATACATGATCTTGGGAATGACATGCCCCCTTCCTATCCTATGTAAAGCCTTTTCCTCTATCCTAGAAATTTTGCATCTCAAAATAATTTGGGATCTTAGTAGGGACAAACAATAGAGTTTCCTTAAGAAATATTGAAGAAAACCTCATTATTATTGTGTGAGGGTCGTAAACAATTATTCACAACCTATCCCCACAAAAAATCCTTATTACTTAATGTTGGCACTAATGAATAGGGAATCTCTTGTAACTTCTATACATCTCCATTATAAAACCCCAGAGATTTTGTTAAAAATTGAATTCTGGGTTGCATAATTTTGAATTTGTATGCTCATATCTGATTTACATTGTACGCTATTTTTAGATTTAAAAGCATCTATTTGCTTAATTCATTTGTTAATCAATAGTTATATAAGAAAATTGCATTGTTTAACCATTTATTTAGCTTGCTTTATCAAAAGTGTTGTGATTTAAAGTCTATCCATACAATTTTTCCTTTGTGCCTAATTTTTGTTACCTTTTCACCCACATCCAAAATCCCAATTAGAAGAAGTTATATACTTATGGATTGCCAAAATTTAAATACTAAGAGGTGTGAGCCTTTGTTGAATAACCTATTCCATTAGAGCTTGGGTGAATTCTCAATCCCTATGCAAGACATACCTAACATTATGGAGAACAATTCCCCTCACACTTCTCATGATGAGGATTACTCATTGAATAGGGTTACCAGTGATCATTTGGGGAAGGTTGATCATGAGTTGGATAAGCTTCAACAATGGATGGGTCAAGAACACCCGAATAGTGAGGCAATCCCCTTAATTGAAAGGTTGAAGACAAAGGTTCAAAGTGATGAAAATGGTATTGTAGTGTTGCATGGAATTGCTCATATTGTTGACACCAATGTTATGCCAATAAAATGTTGTGATCTGAAACTCTTGGTTACTCTAATCCTACAAATCAAGTTCAACATTTCATTCCTATGCCTACATCCTTGCCCAATATGTCTACATATACAATTTATATCATGCCGAATTCTACACAAAATGTTAATCCTACACATGTTAGTCATGGGGACAATCCTATTAATCAATGCTCCTACATTCATCCTTCTATTAGCCTTCCATTTGTTTCTCAAACATCTCCTTTACCAACATATCATAATGTTCCACCTCTTTATTCTCAACCTCCACCCACCTACCACAAAATTGAACCTCCATCACAATACAACATGTCCAATTCCAACTCATCCATTGAAGCCACTATCAATAACCTTAGAGCTCAAAGTGTCTCACTATTGTAGCAAAAATTGCCTTCTTTAACTCAATCTAAGTTCAATTTCCCCACATATGATGTAGATAGTCCACTATTCGATGATTTGGTTAGTGCGGTTACTCCTAAGAATATTTAAAGTCCCCAATTGGAGTTATACAATAGAAAAGGCGACCACTTGACTCATGTGAAAACATTTCAAACCTTGTTTAGTGATTTCTCTCATGATCATAAACCCATGAAAAAAATATTTACTTGCTTTTAGATAAAGCTTTGAAATGGTATTTCTCTTTGCCTCCTTATTATATCACTTCCTTTTCATAATTTCCTAATGAATTCATTCAACAATTTAGAAATAACATTGGTCCTCAAATTACTTTGACTGATTTGATTCATTGTAAGAAAGGAGTTAAGGAAAAAGTGATTGATTTTATTGATAGATACAAACATTTGCATTCACAAATTGCTTATCATTTGTTTGATGGTGATGTTCAAATAAATTTCATAATTAATTTACAAAAGGATATGTGAGGCCCTACCCCGACTCAGTTTGATATTTTCAGTTATTTGCATATTGAGACTATTATGGATGCTTTATTTTATGCTTTATGGATTTAGAACTGATATGATTCCATGATTTGGATCACATTGACATATGTCGATGCTTTATTTTATGCATGATGATTATGAAACTTTATATGCTGCTAGAATAGAATTACTTTGAAATGGTGAATGTCATTATTGGAATTTCAGGACTTCATTTTTGATGATAGGAAAATGATGCCTATTTTATGAATGGTTCAATTTTGAGAATTATGTTAATTGCTTATGTGGAATCGAATTTGAATGAATGAGATATTGAATTATTGTTGCCAAATGTATGAGTGTTTGATGTGCAATGAAATCCATGTATCTAATTATGTATAATTGTGATTATTTGGAATTACTAATGTGTTAATTGAGATGCGCAGGAAAATTATATATGTGACCATGGAATTTATATGGAGAACCAAACCTAGACCAATGTACGTTTGTTAAGCTAGGGGTTATCTATTTGGAGAGACAACACCCTGTTTGTAATGTATTTTATTTGTGAAGTGTATGATGCTTGAGTGTTAAAATTAATTTTTATGTATATGTGTAATCCTACAAGAGACAAATTCCATGTGTGATTTTTATATTGTATTTTGTTGTGTCACTTGACACATGTGCTGATTAGTGTCATTGATTTTGACTTGTCTCTTGGAGGGAGTTTTGTTTCTACCAAAGCCATTCAAACACATGAGTGTGGTCCCAAATTTGCCTTGGGTAGGGAGTCTTGGGAGTGGTCAACTCAGGTTTGACCCGTAGGTAAATTTCAGTTGGGTTCCTAAGGGGTTAAATGGACTCCTAGGGTCAGTTTTAGGGCTTTTCCAAAGGTCCAAAGGGTATACCTATGGGTTAGGGGTATTCTGAAACATGTGACTACTCCCATGTGACTATTTAGTCACCTCAAAAAGTGGTTTTTCCAAGGTGAGCGAAAATTCAACTTAGAAAGTTCCTCCTATGATAGACAACCTTCCCTTTTGATGTCAAACTCTCTTCCCCATCTTCTCTCACCTTTTCCCTTTCCAGTTTTAGTAATATGTAAGAGTTTGGGAAGAGCAACCAATGGGAACTCTCACCTCACCCAAGGGGTTGGGAAGTGTGTGAGAGGCCTTCTTAGGCAAGGATTAGGGACTTAGTGAGTAATCACCCACTCTCCATTGTTGGAGATTATGCACTTGTTTTGAAAATTAGTTGTAGAATAGAATTTTTGGGAAAGATTGGTGGAAAGTTTGTGTGGAATTGGGCAGCTCATCCCCAACTAAATCTAACATACCTATTGGCAGATTAAGGTTGGTTTTATTCCCTTTTTGCTTATGTTGTTTATGTTGTTTTTGAAAGAAAGAAATGTTTGTTGAATGAGATGTGTATATGTAAATTTTTGTACGAGAAAAATGCAAGTTTTCATTTCTATATATATATATTTTAAGTGTTCTTGTTTTGGGAGTGTCCAAGACCTCCTATTCTTGGGAGAGTAGGATGGTCTTGGGGTGGAAGAAGCATGACAGCCTTGGGTGAGAGGCTCTCCTTAAGGAGAGTGATCTCAAGGGCGTCCTTTGTGACCCTTGCTGCATAGCCTTGTGTATGCATTTGGGGGTCATAAGGGGAGAAAATATGGCCTATGAGCCTTTGGGGGGGGCATAAGGTGTGGAGGTGTATATTTTGTTGTATTTTGTATTGCCATGAGGTGGCTTGATTTGTAATTTGGCTTGCAATCTCCCCAATGGTACTTGGTCCACTTCCACCCGTGGAATGATCATCACAAGATGTGGTGAAAGTGTAGCTTGGGATGGGAAGATGTATGTTGAGTGTTTGCCTTATTTGTTGTGTTGTTGCTTGTTTGTAACCCGTCTAGTGCTTGGTTCTCCAAGCTCGGGGTGGCTTCTAGTAAGCCTAGGCTGGGAGGTGAGCTCTCCATGGTCAAGTTGTGTTTTTTATTGCAAGTTGCTTGGGATGGGAAAAGAAAGAATAAAGAGCCTTGTTGCTGTTTTATGTTGCAGAAAAGTTTAAAAGACAAATGTATTTAATATTGAAGTTTGTAAAGAAAAAAGAGAGCCATTGTTGTATTTATTTTTCCAAAAGAAAAGAAATGTATTATATTATTCATATTACCATGGAAAGGAAAATATTGTTTGGTTTTTAAACCCATTTGTATTCATATCTACTTTGTATCTACATTTGCTAAAGAAATATATTTTTTTTTCCTACTTTGGTAGTTTTGCAAAAAGGAAGAAGAAATGTATTAGCTTGTATTTAAATCTTCATGTTTTACAAAAAAAATGAAGTAGATGCATTTTTATGTATTTTGAAAATAAAAATTAGTTGTTACTACGTATTCCTTTTGTTATTTATGCTGCTGCAAATTTAATTAAATTTGTTATTTTTACTTTCATTTAAAGCAGAAAATAAATCCTATAGTAGTAGTTTATTTCAAAAAAATATATAGCATATAGTTCTAGTCTTATAGTTGCCTACAAAAAAAGAAGAATATATATTAAGTGTTGTTAGGATGCATTGTAAATGTTAGTTGCAGAATGCTGTTTTTAAACCAAAAAAAAAGAATATTCAACATATGTTACTTCAACCTTATTTAGAAAATAAAAGAATATTTTTTCCCATTATTCAATCTGCAATAAGTATTAGAAAATTCTTGCATGCATTTAAAAGATATACAAGAATAATAATCTCCCAAGCTTGCCCAAATGAGTTATAAAAAGGGTAATATACAAATACACACACACACACACACACACACACACACACACACACACACACACACATATATATATATATATATTTTCTTCATTATTTTGAAAATCTGTTTATAAAACAAACAGTGATGTATTTACAGGTTTAATAATACAAAAAAAATGGGGAAAAAAAAATGCCCCTCCGCTCGGCCATTAAACAGTCCGGTTTGGCCCTGCGCGCGCCGCCTCCCATGGTCGCCGTCCATCTTTCGGCCTGTACACACACACACACTCACAAGCCCTAACCCAGTTTTCGGGTTAGGGCAAAATGCTAAAAGTTTTAAAAAAAGAAATGTAGATATGAGGGATGTAACACACAAGCCCTAACCCTAGTTTCGGGTTAGGGCAAACACATCTAGGATTTAAAATAAGTATGTATGTGGTGGGAGTGTATGAAAAGGGGTTAATTAATATGATAAAATAAAAGCCCCTCCTCCCCTTTTGAATACATTCATATATATATATATATATATATATATATATATATATATATATATATATAGTTTAATTTCTATATTTAATTGGGATCAAATAGTTATTTGTAAAATAAGGAATGTTCTTTCAATTAATAAATGAATGTAGGAGCAATTAGTGAAGAGAATTTAAAACATTGGGTAGGATAAACCCTTAGGAAAACATAATGATTTATGTAGTGCCCTGTTGGTCCATTTATTTGAAATTTATTAGACACTTTTTCATTATTAGATATCTTATTTAATAGATTTATTAAGTCAAGAGTTAGGGTAAATCAATTTTAGACCCACTGTAATTTAAAAACTATAAGATAAATATTGATCATTTAAATTTGAGATTAATTGTTACGTTTGAGATTTTAATTATTTATTAATGGAAGATTAGGGATAACTCTTTTGGAGAAATATTAGCTCGCTGATGACTTGGTTAAATTCATCACCAAATTAAATTAAATATTTGATTCGCACAAATATAATTAAGACCAAACTAGATTTGCATTATTTTAATTAAGTAAGTCGTTATAAGATAAATAGTTTTAAAAAAAAATTTATTCCGTTTGTGCCCAAAAGTTTGGGCATGACAGGATATTAGAGATAAGCTTCTATTTCATGAATTTTCATCTTTCACAAAATTGTGTGTCATAACTATCAACTTCAAGTGAGCCACTTTGAATCATCTTCTTCAATGGCTCTAGTTGATAGGAATGAGAGTGCTGAACAAGTTTAAAAAAGAAACAAAGGCTTCATCAAGATCAACAACAACTCTTTCAATCATATAGATACATAAGTGGCAAGCACAACACTAGGTGTGGCCCCTTTATCATTATACTTTAGAAAAGCATTAACTCCACTTTCTGAATCTTTACATATTATAATGCATAGATTTATGAATGCTAATGTGTTGCAACTTCCTCCCATCAATCCTATAGACACTTCTAAGGTTTTAGCAACTTCTTTTGACCATAAAACATTTTACCAATACCATGGTCAAGCTGACCATGATACTAAAAAGTGTCACAAATTGAGGCATAAGATACAAGAGCTTATTGATTCCAATACCATATCCATGTAGGGTGTGAATGATAAAGGAAATGAATTTATGGCACCTCCTAATTAGAATTCAAAAATCTTTACTAGTCCTTCAACTTCTCATTCTATTTATGTTGTTGAGTCTAAGCCACTTACATTTGCTCCTAATGATTTCCAGGCATAGAATCAAGCACTATTGTTAACCTTATTGAACAACCCAAACCCAAACCTAAACCATGCATTACCTATAATTCTAAGGATACTATTGAAGCACCTAATGGACCATTATACATTACTGTGAAAATTAAAGGAAAGCTCACACAAGGAGTTCTAATTGATATATTATTGTATGTGAATGTTATTATTGAAGAGCATCTCTTTACTCAACAATTTCATCAAGTTACTTATGACAAATACAACGATATGATTAAGGTGTATGATGGTTTCAGTTTTCATCCTATAGTTTCTACCTCTCTTCTAGTTGAGGTGGTGCTAAGTGCTTATATGTTATATTTGTTATCATCCCTACCACTAATCAATTTTATGTGAAGTTGGGACATCCTTGGCTCTCATCCATGAAAGATATCCCTTCTACCATGCATAATTGTTTGAATTTCCCTAATAATGGGCATATTATCAAGATTAATCATAACCTTTACCAACCCACCGCAAGATGTGGGAATTGCACCCTTGATTACTTTTGGCCTAAGCAACTTGAACCTTTGAAACCCCAAAAAAATATTCTTTTCCTATCCTATAAAAAATGGAAAAATGAGATGATATTAGCCTTGAGTAAACATAAAAATTCTTCACCTATGGATATTCATCCTCCTCATCTTGACCTAGACTTCTTCCTACTCATTCTATTCCTCCTCTATATGTTGTGGTCCCACACCCTACATTGTATAAAGGAAAACACCCAACATTCTGTATCTCTCAAGCTAGTGAGGTTTCTTTCGGTCCACCCCCTACAGTGGAAGAAAATAAGCTTATGTTGACTGATCCTTAACCTTTACAAGTTTTGAGTCAAACTAAGAGAAATCATAGTGCGAGATAATACCAAAGAAGAGGCAATGCAAAGGCTCACAAAATTGCTTCCCAAACTAATCCCTCCTCAAAGATGCCAAATATTGACTTGGTCCCATTTGTCCAACCTTTGCCTAACCCTAGGGGGGAAGTTCAATTTAATCACCATGTCAAAAGCTAAAAATGTGTATTCATGTTAAAGATCCTATTGTGATTGGTTTAGATGATGACATTTGTGTTGATGCTAATGCTAACAATGTTGATCCTAATGATTGTGATGATATGTGTTAGGATATTAAGATTAATCATGAACTATCTGCATAATTTTCAAAAGCATTAACCCTAGCTCTTAGTGACAAAGTAACTCATCATTAGAGCATGCTCCTTGTTTGGAAAATGCAGTAGATCCATCTATCATTCTCACTATTGCACATCTTTCATCTTGTCGACCATCCCTAAGTGATGTTAAGCAACATTGGGGGGTAGACAATTTGTTTCACTAGCTTTGCTTCTCCAATAGACTCCTATGTCTGTTTCCTTGTACATAATGTGCTTCCCCTATGACATGTCACTTTATATGTCTTTATGTTATTTTAGGCTATCTTTGGATGACCCTTGTATCTCCATTGGCATAAAGAAGTAAAGAGGTTGAATCTATCATGGCATTCCTCTATTCATATCTTAATTCTTCTATACACCATATCAATGTAATATCTTACATGTAATATTGTTCTTTTATATTGTCTACTTAAGGATGATACAAAGTGTTGATATCTCTATTTTTGGTCACTACCATGCTAATCCAAAATTACTTGCTCGTTCATCTTATGTTCTCTTATTCCATTGTGCTTGTAGTTCCACTATATTTGGGGGACGAGGTCAATTCAAAATAATTTATATTTGATATACATGATTTATCAAAAGTGCATACTGACCCCAGTTAGTGAATCCCCTATGTTCTTTCTAATCATATTTGTGACCATTGCCCTTGATTTTTCCTTGCTTGGTGGCATATCATTGTGGCAACACACTTGTATTTCAAAATACATGTATGATACCTTAAAGCTATTGCTCTCGTTAAGGTGTACATAATCGTTTTAATGTGGGGGCATACACTCTGCTCATTGTTACACTTTGTGCACACACCATGAGACTTGGTTTGTACACTTTTGATCATACACCATGATATGTTTGGTACATGTTGAAGTACCCATTTTGTAGATTATTACATTTACTTAATCAATTTACTTTACAAAGTAACCTTTTTGTTTTGTGATCTTTTCCACTGATTTTTTCAATTCAAATTTTCCTTTCATGACTCATAGTAAACATAAGCCTTACTAGGACAACATACTCAAGGTCTCTTTTATCTTCATGTGTTTCTCCTTTTATTTTGATATTAGATTAATAATATCCTAAGTCCTTGTGGGCATAATATGTCTTATCTCTTTAATATCTTGATGAATTTTTTTCAATGCTACTGTATTTTATCGAGAGTATGAACGTAGACTCATACTCCCACTAATGTGAGCACTAGATGTAGCATCGTAAATTGTATCCCTATTAAATTTCAACCTTACCTAGGACTCACATTAACGTTTTGACCTTCCATGACCTAACTCCACTTTGATTCTATTCACACCCATCCAAAATCTGCATCTTCTATCCCCCTGTGGACACTATTCAAATTTGAACCCTAATTGGTAAGACCAAGATGCACTGGGAGCCATGGTCCTAGGACCAGGATGCCTTGGGCACCATGGTCCTCACAAAAGGGACCCAAATTTGGACCCCACAATAGTCACATTTTGGAGGTAGGAAAACAATCTCCATGTTGGCCTGCTCCAAAAATTCAAATACATTTAATGTAGTTAGGTATAAAATCAAGCCTAACACACTCATTTTTTTAACACAAGAATATCTCTCAATTACACTTTTGCAAATTTAGGTGAGCAAGCAATCAAGCATCATCAAAACAGTGAAGGAGATATCAAGTTCAGAATTAAAACATTCATGATGGCATCCATGATGAAGACATTATGATGACATTATACATGATATTATCAACCTATGCACTAAGTAATTAAAGCAATATTAATCAAGGCATCAATTTCTTATTTAAGCATTTCAATTTAGATTTAGTCTTTCCCTCAAAACACTAGCTTTTCCAATTCAATCAATTCCATTTCAAGTTCAATTTTAATTTCAATTCAAAAATTCATTCTAAACCTAATGTTTTACGTGGGCAAACCCTTATCAACAACACCATTTACCCTCTTTATGTGTGTTGGAAACAAATTCAGGAGCCACAGATGAATATTCTGATAGAGAGTTTGACAACGATCACATTTGACTTTTGTAGGAGAAAAAAATATAGGACTAGGTCGATAATTGCATCCCAGTCCTTTGCATATTGTATTTGTAGCTTGCTGTTTATGTTATTTTATGTTTATTTCCGATCATTTACCCTAGATATAGCCTTCAATTACATTATTTCAATTGCATCCTCAACCCAATCAAAGGGGATCCAATCTACACCATCTTCTCAATAGAATTAGGTTTAATGTGTTGTGTAGAAATAAGTGAATTCATACCTTGATTTGTGGATAACTATTTTCACCACCTTCATAGGATGGATTCATCATATGTTACCTTGATGTCCTTTAAGGTCTAGTTCATCCACAACACTTGGGTGCGACAAGATACTACTGCAGTATACTCTACTTTTGTTATTGATAGGGTCACTAAGTCTTGGTTCGTACTTAACTATGGGACTAATATGCTTTCCAAGAAAAAAGCTCCACCACTTGTGCTTCTTTTATAAACAACACTACTAGCCCAATCAACATCAATATAAGCACTCAAGTCAAAGTCATTACCCTTTGGGTGATCCATAGTCCAAATTATTCTTCAAATATCTAAAGATTCTTTTGACCCAAGACACTTGATTCTATTATTCATTTCATATCCAACCATTGAATTGAAAGTTTTAAACATACTAAAAGGCCTTTAATTTTTATTTTTAAAAAGTAACCCAAGTCATCATAAAAAATTCATTAATAAGTAACATGAAGTACCTTTCACATTGAAGACTCTTTGTCCTAGATGATCTGCACAAGTCAATATGAATCAGCTCCAAAGGTTTTCTGGAAGAGAACTCCTTGGTATTGAATCTTATCCTTGTGTACTTCCCATACTGACATTCTTTGCATAATGCATTTTCAAGCTTGACAATATTTAGTGTGTCTTTGACTATATTTGTAGAGCTTATCTTCCCAACATTCTCAAAAGTAATGTGTCTAATTCTTTTATGTCATAGGAAAAATTCACTATTTTCCCCTAGAAGACAGTTTCTTTCATTAGCTTCCTTTAGGTTGTATACATTTTCCTCAGTCCTATTTCCTTCTGCCACCAACCTTTTGAACCTTTCCTTCATAATCACATATCTTTAATCATCAAAAGTAAGATTGTAGCCTTTGCAATACATTTGACTTACACTAAGAATATTGTTCTTAAGACCCTTGACATAGAGAACATCTTATGTCTTGTCCTTTCCATCAATTCTTATTTTGCCTTTTCCATAAATCTTTGCATAAGAATAATCCCCAGAGTTAATTAATCCTCCATCCACTTCTTAAGATTTGTTAGAGTTTTAGTTGACTCTACAACACCCCCGGGATCAAATATAATACCAAGAGAAATTCCACAAGAGAATAGCAAGAAGATTACATCACAATGTAAGATGATAATATTGCTAATGGACATAA